>NC_057809.1:231084956-231087318 GCF_018294505.1 Triticum aestivum | reverse complement strand
CCTCGGGCTCCGGAAACCCAAGGGAAAAAGAGGCTAGGTGGCAAATGGTAAAACTAAGGTTGGGCCTTGCTGGAGGACTTTTATTCAAGGCGAACTGTCAAGGGGTTCCCATTATAACCCAACCGCGTAAGGAACGCAAAATCAAGGAACATAACATCGGTATGACGGAAACTAGGGCGGCAAGAGTGGAACAAAACACCAGGCATAAGGCCGAGCCTTCCACCCTTTACCAAGTATATAGATGCATTAAGATAACAAGGCAATATAATGATATCCCAACAGGTAAATAAATGTTCCAACAAGGAACGGTCTCCAATCTTCACCTGCAACTAGCAACGCTATAAGAGGGGCTGAGCAAAGCGGTAACATAGCCAATCAACGGTTTGCTAGGACATGGTGGGTTAGAGGTTTGACATGGCAATTTGGGAGGCTTGAAAGCAAGTGGTAGGCATCGTAGCATTGGCATAGCAAAAGAGCAAGCATCTAGCAAAGCAAAGATAGTAGTGATTTCGAGGGTATGATCATCTTGCCTGCAAAGTTGTTAGAGTTGACTGGATCCTCGAAAGCAAACTCAACGGGCTCCTCGTTAGCGAACTCGTCTCCCGGCTCTACCCAATCAAGACAAACAAGCAACAAGGGCACAATCAACCACGTGCAAAGCTCAAACGATATGTTGCAAAGATAGTATGCTATGCGGGATGCGATGCGGGATGCATATGCAAGATTTGACAAGGGATGCAAGAACCTGGCCTCAACTTGGGAATCCAAGTGTGCCACTGGAAAGATGAGATGAAATCGCCTGACAACGATATAAAGAACGCCGGAATCGGAGTTACGGTTTGGAAATGGCAAGCAATTCAAATATGACCACGTTCTGAGATTTACAGCAAGTAGCCATCTAAATGCAATGAGATGAACATGCTACAGCACCCAAACATGGCATAAAAATACATGGCAGGGATGAATTCATGATGCTTAACAAAAGTCTAGCACTGATCTACGGCCAATTCATCCATTAACAGGTTCAAACAAGCATGGAAAAAATGCATATGGCAAACAGATCTCAGACTTAGTGAAATTAACACTTGTCTGGAATTTCAGATCAGATAGCACACTTTGGAGCAACAAAACTATATGCTACAGGACCTGAACATGGCAAAGTAAAGCATGGCATGGAGCTACTCAAAGAGCTTAACAAAAGTCCCTTAGTGACCTTGAGCCAAAAGGGATCAGAAAATACAATTGCAAGCATGTGAACATGGCAAAAACATCATCAGTTCTCAGACTTAGTGAAAACTGGAGCATGCTGAAAACAGATATCAAGTAGGCATGTTTACGAGCTCGATGCACTCACCACAGAGCAATTCATGATAATATAAGCATACACCCATCAAGAATACACAAAATGCAAGATATACATGGCAAGAACAATAGCATAGCATGCACGGATCAACTACAACATCCTCGGCAAAATTGCTAACAAGTAGACAATCTGCCCAGATTCACGAAGTAACAAAAGTAGAGCTCGATTGACTCAAGCTAGGGTGCTCCATAATTGCAAACAAAGACATGGATGGATAGAGCACTACATGATTAACAAAACAACCTTACTGATCATCCTCAAAAGAGGCACGGATCACTCGGAAACAACATGAACATATGGCCATATGAGATAAACAGGTCAAGGACTTGGTGGAATCCCTGAAATCAGCATTACCAAGTGCCTCACTTTGCAAGCTCGTGCTAGTCACCATACACATCACAAAAATATATGGGTTGCACCTATGGAAAGAGGGCAAAATCCTTAACAAAATATATGTAGAGCACCAGGGCATATCAGGCACACAATAATCATGGCAAAAATGACAAATATCTAAATGGAGCAGCAGATCTGACAATTATCTCAAGTAGCACTCTTCTAACAGCATTTCGGGCATCAAAATGAACTCAAATGAAAATGATCCAATGGAATGAAATGATGTACTCTCTGAGACGAACATTTTGATATACTATATGCCCAAAACAGAGCTACAGATGCAAAGTTATAGCACGATGAACATGAGCATATGGATCTGAGATTTTGACGACTTGGAAGAAAATTCCACCTCGCGGTTAGGGTTTACTGTAGCTATCAGATCTGGATCGCGGCGCGCTTCTCGAGGTTCACCGGAAAATGGAGGTGGCCGGAGCGGGGATGACGCGGCGAGGTGCTCCCGGGCCGGATCTCGCCGGATCCGGCCGGCGGGGAGCCGGAGGGCGGCGAGGAAGGTGCGGGCGGCCGTTGGGGAGCGCAGCGAGGGCTGGGTCGGGCGCCCCTGCGCCGGCCGGCGTTGGTGGCATGCAGCGTCTCCGGTCGCAAGGC
>NC_057809.1:231057086-231084611 GCF_018294505.1 Triticum aestivum | reverse complement strand
CTGCTCCGGGCCCCGCGGGCCTGGCGCGGACCGGCGGCGAAGCGGTCCCGCCCGGGACAGGTGGCGGCGGATGATTGGCGGTGGCGGATCGGGCGGACGCGTCCGGCTCCGTCCGGACGTGTCCGATGGCGGCGGAGACGAATTTTTTTAGGGTTTGGACGGGGGAGATCCGGATTTTTGGAGGACCTATTTATAGGCATAGAGGGAGCTTGGAGTGTCCAAATGAGGTGCGGTTTTCGGCCACGCGATCGTGATCGAACGCTCTAGATGATGGAGAGGGTTTTGGTGGGTTTTGGGCCAACTTGGAGGGGTGTTGGGCTGCAACACACATGAGGCCTTTTCGGTCCCTCGGTTAACCATTGGAGTATCAAACGAAGTCCAAATGGCACGAAACTTGACAGGCGGTCTACCGGTAGTAAAACAAGGCCGCTTGGCAAGTCTCGGTCCAATCCGGAAATGTTTAATCCCCACACATGAAAGAAAGGTAGAAATGACCACCGGAGGAGAACGGAGCGCCGGAATGCAAAACGGACAAGGGGGGAAAATGCTTGAATGCATGAGATGAACACGTATGCAAATGCAATGCACATGATGACATGATATGAGATGCATGACAACGACAACAACACACGGAGACAAAAACCCGAACCTGAGAAAATAAAATAACTTAAGGCCGGAAACGGCAAGAGTTGGAATACATATTGGGTAAATCACGTCCGGGGTGTTACAGCCATGGCTATCGCAAAAGCTTGGATGCATTCTCCAAGATCCTCGGCAGTCACCTTGGCCCAACCAAAGGCCTTAGAATGGGCAAGTTCCGTTCCAACGGTAAGGACCGAGCCAAGCTTGATGACTGGTTCCGATCGCCCGCCCTAGATCAGCTCGATGAGCTCACTTTTGATGATGGGCATATGCGGTCACTGCCAACGTCCGCACTCCGCCTCGTGCCCATGCTATGCATCTCCAAGTTCAGGAACTGCCATTTCCCGCCCCTTAATGATGCACCCACTCTTATTCTACCACGACTGAAGCACCTCGAGCTTGTCACCATCTGCCTCTCAAAGGGTGACATGGAGCGCCTGCTCCGTGGCTGTACTTCACTCGAGTTCCTTCGTCTTCAAGCGATCAATGGGTTGAGTACCTTCCACATCACCTCCATGACTCTCCAGACTATTTATGTGTGTTGCTGGTGCAAGAGGAAGACATCACAAGATTTGTACCACGGTATGGTCATCCAGGACACACCTGCACTTGAGAGATTACTTGTAGTTGATCAAGAAGGTCCAACAAGAATCAATGTCATTTCAAATTGACAGTGGTGGGCTACTCGTCTGACAAATGCTCCGAACTAGTAATTGGATCCACACCCGTTCAGGTACAACAACTGCCTTCTAACTCTCCTTCTACAAATTAACATTATTTCTATTGAACATGTTTGTTCACCTATCATTTAGAAAATGATTCCAACAAGCTTGACCTCGAAACCGTGCACAGTGAAGGTCTTGGCACTAGAATCTATCGAGCCCACCCTGGAGCAAGTTTTCAGTTTCCTGAGATGCTTTCCGTGCATGGAGAAGCTATATATCGAGGTGATGTTCCTTTCCTATTAAATGTTAACCATAAGGGAGTTCAATTTGTGATACCTTTTTCCAGGTTTACAATGACAATGTACTACGATTTCTGAAGGTTCTTTTGGACGATTTCAGTACATATATGCCCCCCCATATTGGTTGCTTGATCCATATGGTTACAATCAATAAGCATTTCTCCTTTGGATTCATCTGTACTAGTTTTCTCAGGGAACTTTTCATCCACTCCAACCTCTTGTGAAGAAGGCTACATTTTTCTAGAATGTAATCAAATGCCCATGTTAATCATGTCACATCGAAGATGGCATGTTAGTGCATTTTATAAATCCTACAAACCAAATAGCTAGGCCTGTAGTAATGTTGAAAACTGCATGTAGGCACTAACACATTTTCTTCTTTTGCAGATAAGATTAGGCCCAGTGGTGGATAATGTGATACAATATAACAATCACGTCAAATGCCTAGATCTGCATCTCTTAGAAATTACTTTGAACTCCTACCGAGGGACATTACCAGAGATTATATTTGCCAGGTTCTTTGTTCTTAGAGCAAGGGTGCTAAAGGAAATGAGGTTTTCCCTACATTTATTTCGCAAAAATGAATGGTTTGTTGATCAGCGCCCGCGCCTGTGGCAGAATGGAGTAGGCTCCAAAAATGCTGAATTTCATTTTGGACCTTTAGATGACAGAGTAATCGGAAGTCATCGTGTCAACCCCATACATGACTTCTCAGTGGCTGACCACTTTGCAAAAATTGTGAGGTTTCGAAGCCAGAATCAGAAGTGGTGATATTAGTTTGAACCTCTCTGATATCCATGTTCAGCGGATCAGCGCGAGCATTTGCAGCTGATGAGCTGAATTTCATTTCTAATATCAGTTTGAACATTGTAATATTCAAATTTGAGCCATATAACTCTGGAATTTGAACCTTGTAAGATTTCGAGATTTTGTGGTACAATCGTTGAAATGGCATCGTATGAGACTCGTATATTGCTAGCACTATTTTGACCTTAATATGAAATGGTCTTAGATTTTATTAACCTTTCTCGAATCAGTTTACCTTGTTGACCTCACAACACACGATCTGTATAGCTAACTCGACCGTGATCTTCGACATTATTGCACAAAGTTGGTTTCTTCCACCGTGTGCACTGTAGAGCGCAGAATTAATTATCGCACTCGAGTGTCCATCATCACCCTTTTGTGTAACTTTGACCTCATCACCCAAGGATAAACTTATGACCGAAGTCATTCCACACACTTCGTTTCTACAAAGCTTTTTGCTAATAAACGCCCACGATTTTCCCTCTTCTAGCCGACGCGTGGCCAAACTAGCCGGGCAGGAAGCTTGTGCGGTAAACAGCATCATAGCGCGGGAACATGCTCACCGACGATACATTTGGCGCCTCTTCGAGCCCATGCATGCGGTGCGGTGTTGTCAAGCGTGCACTGGAATCCTCCACTATGAACTCCGTGACAAGACGTGACGATTACAGGCTGGCCGACCCCCATTTATTACAATGGCCATTTAACCTACCCTTATGTCTCTTCAACCTTTCAATCGTGCCCCACCATTGCAAGAAGCATACCCACCACGAGAAATTCTTAGAGGCTATACTGCGTGGCTCCAATGGCGCTTTGAGCGGCTACCGACAACGAGCAGCAGTTCACCATGCCTGCTGTGGTGGACACCCACAAAAGGTTCATGGACCTCTCGGTGGTGTACACCAACGACCCGGTCTGGGTGGAGCACATCATCCACATCATGGAGTTGTTGCTTGCCGTGGAGAAATACAAGGTGGTCGGGTTCGACCTCGAGTACACTCGCGCTCATGTCGGGTCTCATCCCAAGGTCGCTGTCGCCCAGATGTCACTACAAAAAAAATACACTTCCGCGATGATACGTGTTTGTCATAGTAGGTCACGTTTTCTGTCATGCATGTACATCCATGACAATTTTATGACAGAATCAAGATAGTCATACCTGTGCTGTCGTAGAAGTGTTCCATGACATTACCAAAATTATCATCACGGAAGTGTCCACTTCCATGACGATAAATCGCGTGTCACAGAAGTGCTTTCGTCAAGGGTGACCGACACGTGGCATCCACCGTAAAGGAACGCCGTTAAGCTATCGGGTCTGGTTTTGGATCCGATAACCCATTAACAGCCCCGACCAATGGGGATTTTCCACGTGTAAAATCATCATTGGCTGGAGGAAACACGTGTCGGCTCACTGTTGGGACAGATGTCATCCACTCATTGGACCCAAAGTGCCTATGATACGTCGACATGTGGCACAGCCCAACAGAGGCCCATTCCTGTGAAAAGGCCGACCCGTTTGACTTGGTCAAAAGGTGGCGGGCCGGCCCACGGCAAGCCTGTTAATGGCCTATTTGCATATAGCCCATTTACAGCCGCTAACCCAGCGCCCATTTACGGCCTATCCGAATTAGGCCCAGTAGCATCATCTGGGCCGTCCAATATAATTCCAGCCCGTTTAACTTCCGGCCCATGTATGGCCCATGACGTCTTTCGGCCCATATGAGGCCCTTAGTAACCCTCGGCCCATTAACGGCCCGTTGTAAAACTAGCCCGTAATGAACAGTGTATCACTTTATACCCATTAACGGCCCATTATTCCATTGGGCCGTTTCCAACCCATGTTATCTTTAGGCCTTCTCAGGACCCATTTATTCTTGGGCTCATTTCCAGCATTTGTTTACTTTCGGCCCGCTATTGTCATTTTCTGCTTGTGGGCCAAATTCAGCCCGTGGTTATAGTCGGCCCGTTTGTGGCCCGTTAATGCGATCGACAGTTTTCATAGCGTCATCAAATACGGCCGATTAACGATGGCCCACTATGGTCGGCCCATGAACGGACGATTTCAACTCTAGCCCATTTACGGCCATAATGTGGTCTGTTATTGGCCCATGTTTGGCCAACTTATCATACTTCCCATAGAAGGCCCATTGTGTCGATGGCCCGTATAAGGCCCATTGTTTCTACGCCCCGTAGAAGGCCCATTGTTTCTACTGCCCTTAGAAGGCCCATTGTTTCTACAGCCCGTAGGGGGCCCATGTTAACTATAGTAAATATGTAGCCCATGGTTAATGTGGCCTAGTTTTAAAAAATAGGTTATTGCGGCCACTAGCAAACCACGGAAAAAGAACTGCACTGACTACAAGAAAAAAAATAAACAATACAATAAGGAAATAAATAAGCAAGCAACTTATGCTAGGCTATCACGGCTATTACACATATTACATCCACTGGGCATCAAAGTTCGCCACCAGTGCAAATATAGGGAACAAAGCAGCATATAAACGCTGCAGCAAAACAAGTCCAGAACAGAAACCACTTCAGAAGAGCTCAAGAAAAAATATCCTGGGTACCCATAATGCTGGAAAGAGGCTTAGCAAGGTTATTAACTTTCTCTTGTTTGGAGCTTAAATCCTCCAGCACTTGCTATTGCACCAGAAAGTATGCATCTGAATTCTGCAGGGACTTCCTCAGTCCTTCGGCTTCCTGTCACATAACATCTAATCGATGTCTTTCAACTTGAAGTTGAGACTCAAGAAGCCGAACTGATTCAGGCAGCGAGTTCGAAGAGCTGGTGTCAGCAGTAGTAGCCAGTAACTCAAACACTACATCAAGACAAGACTTTGGGGTTGTCTCAATGTCTTCAATATAGTTTTTATCAGCTTTCTTGGAGATCAACAGGGATGTCTCACTATCTTGAACCTTATCTGCATTACTTCCTTTACCATTGCATAACGGGGTACTCTTCTCCAATATTTTATCTGCGTTCTAAAAGAGAAACAAACAAACACATCACAGGTTCACAATGTAGTATATGAAACTCATTTTGGTAAACCAGTTCAGTAGTAAGGTGGACAGGATAACAGCATGAAACAAACATATATCTATGTAGTATGGTCACTGTATGGTCTATATCATTCTAGTTTATGTTGCCAAATCAAGATAGATACAGTTCGAATCATATCTATTTAAGACAAAGAAGCATAGACAGAATATAAGTGTGGGAAACTACACAGCAATAACAACACTTGTAATGTGCATGGCATGAGAACATAACTGTTTATTCAATTGAAACTGAAATCAACATAGAGCAAGTTACAACAACAAACACGTTAAAGAAACAGGTTTAAAACATACCTGTTGTGCCGTTGGAGTTTCAATTGCATCCTTCAAATTTCAAATTAGTTGGTATGAGTAAGTACAGTGACGCAAGAGCAAAGTAGTATGAACCATAGCTACGGAACCTGAGCTGAGAATAATTCTTCTTCTGCTTTTAGCGTTGATTTGGGGTTCGGAGTGGTGGTCCTCATGCTTTGGGCACTGCAGTTGCCTTACTAACTGCTCGTGTTTGGGTGCTCTGTGGTGGAGACGGTGCTGTGTCAACGAGAACTAGGTTACTATCTGCTGGGGTTGGGGTTAGAAGGGGTGTAGCTAGTTCTCTGTCCAACTGGGTAGGGGTACAATCTGCGTGAGTCTGGGTTATGTGTGGTGGGGCTGGTTCTTGGGCAACTACAACCATGGTTCTATCTCCATCGACAGGTAGCACGATCTTTTTTGAAGACTGTGGTTTTACTCCCACAGATACTGCGATCACCCCCTCCAATTGAAATGGCTGATAAACAAGAAAAGTAATTGAATGTATAGACATTGTAAGATAGACATGTGCAATGGATAGTAGGGAAGAAAACAGGGCATGAAATAATTCACATTTATGTTGTCTAACCAAACAGAATAGCAGGGCATAATTTCACATATATGATGGCTAATCAAACATGATAGTATGACACAATTTCACATGTATGATGGCTAACTAAACATGATAGAATGACATACTTCAAAATATGATGACTATGTAAATAGGATGACATGATATAACTATACGATGTGTCTATTGAAGTGGTTGGCATGCCATAAATCACAAACATGCTGTCGATGGAAACATGATGGCATGATATAATTCACAAATAGAATGACATAATTCAAAATATGATGACTATGTGCACAGGATGAGATGATATAACTATATTATGTCTTTAGAAAATGGGTTGTCATGCCATAATTCAGATACATGCTGTCTATGTAAACATCATGGCATTATATAATTCAAATATATGATTTATATACTAAGGAAGTGAGCAGAGGGCAATCACATATATGATGTGTCAACTAAGGAGATGGCATTCAATATCGTGTATATGATGTAAAAACTAAGCATTGCAATACAACATATGCATGATATGAGTAATATAATCCTGCCAAGTTTGAGCATACACCTCAGGGGGATAATAGGACTAGTCATCTGCCTCTGAATCCTCCTCTGAAGAGCTATCTGTAACCAACAAGATATCTGCTTCAGCAGGTAGCATTGTTTGCTCTGAAGACCTTGTTTTCACTCCAGATTTCTCCATCACCAATTCAAATGGCTGATGCACAGGAAGAGCAGTTGAATATACAAACATTGTCGACAAAAGCAATGAGAAATACAAAAAAGGAAGGCATGATATAATTCACATATATGACGCTTGGCTAAACAGCATGGCATTGCATAATTCACATATATAATGCCTTGCAACAAGATAGCATTGCATAATTCACATATATAATGTCTTGGAACAAGATGGTATTAAATAATTCACATATATGGTAACTAGACACTAAACATGTGGCATTCACACAAAGCATGTCTAAACTAAGTAAATGACATAGCAATGCAAGATACCATACGCGCGATATGAGCAACATAACCCTGCCAAGTTAGATCATGCACCTCGGGGGGGGGGGAATAGGACTGGTCATCTATCTCTGAATCCTCCTCTGAGGAGCTATCTATAACTAGCAAGACATGCGCTTCGTTAGATAGCATTGTCTGCTCTGAAGACCTTGTTTCCACTCCAGATTTTATCATGACCGTGCCGAATGGCTGATGCATAGGAAGAGTAATCAAATGTCATGATATAATTCACATATAAGATGACTGGCTAACCAGGGTGGCATTGCAAAATTCACATATATGATGCCTGGCTAAACAAGATGGCATTGCATGATTCACATATACGATAAAGAAACTAAACAGATGGCATTGACACAAAGCATGTCTAAACTAAGCAGATGACATCTTTGATGTATACAGTAAGCAATGCAAGGCACCATATGCATGATATTACCAACATTAGCATGCCAAGTTAGAGCGAAGACTTCATGGGGTAAATAGGAGTGGTCTTCTTCTTCTGAATCCCCCTCAGAACAGTTATCTTCCTCTTGATTACGATCCGAAATGGGTGGAGGGGGGCTGCCTTTGCGCCCACCATGGAGCGATGTCTGCATGAAATTTTATTGCCACGCAAGGCTCGTCTCTTTTGCTCTACATGTTCAGTTCCCTTATGTACAATAACTGACATGCATAGGAATAGAACATAGTGAGATTATGTAAGGAGTGCATGCACAAATCCAGAGTGATGGTAGCAAACTGTGGATAGACCCAAAACCAATGATAGCAGGCAGATAATAGCTTTAGTTAAAAAATACAGATAATGGCTCCTTTAATGTTTGTTTGCACCCAACATGAAACTCATAGTAGACACCTGAGATTAACCAGATAGTAGACAAATAGTACTGATTGCTGCCCCAATATGTACCCCACAACCATTTAAAAACTCAAGTTTTGGCATAAGTTTGGACCTGACTCGAAGTCTAATAGGTGAACACGACGATAAAGTAGCATGTCATCATATTAAGTGATGCATAACGTAAGCAGACACGGAAGAGTGCGACCTCTCTTGCGGACCCGTATAGTCCTCAAGGTCATCTGCTCAGTTGATGATGGTAATGCCGTGGATGCTGACGGCGGGGAAGAAGATCTGAGGTGGCGAAAGACAGTCTGGAGAGTGGATCCCTGCTGTGGTGAACCCTTCCATCGTTGGAGCAGCTGAGCTGGGGTGGAACACAACACCATAGGAGCAGGACAAACCACAAAAGGTTATCTTTGACACATATCTATAATAGAAGTAATTGTGTAAGGGCTTGTTTGAATTTGAGGATTCTAACAATGTAGGGATAGGAAATAGACAGGAATAGGATAGGAATGCACATGCAAAACAGAGAATTTAAAATCACAGGATTTCTGCCAATCTGGGTGCTTGGTTCACAAGAATTGGAAGATCACATGATGCAAAGAAGCATGGTGAGATTAAGTCAAACCACAAGAAAATGTACGGTTATAATGCTATTATGCTACTATCTCTTAGTCTTGTGCTTCATGAATAGGAATTTGAAAAGGAGGCCAAGTGGAAATTAAAATTCCTACGGTTTTTCTTTCAAGGAGACACTAAAGGAACAAATCCTACAATTTTCCTTTGCTCCATTCCTTTGCACCAAATTCATGAAAAGTTGAACCATAGGAAACTTTCCAATTCCTATGTTTTTCATTCACTTTTACTTTCAAGCACTGGCGATTCTAGTAGCCAGGCTTGAGCAAGGAAAAACCTACACTAAAAAAATGTTTTTGTGCTACTTCTATTACTTCGGACCCAGGCCACTGCCCTACTAGCTCAACTCCCAGGGCCATCGACAAATGCACAGCTCAAACGCGCAGAGATAAATAGTGATGGCGTTCAAGAGAGTCCATCACGGATAGCTAAGTTGCCTGGTACTTCACTGCTTGTCACATAGTAGGATAAAATAATCGTATTTCCCGTTACTCCGTGTGCTCAGTGGACAATATATATATATATATATATATATATATATATATAACATGTAGAGTAAAAAAGATATGCAACAAGTGTACAACCTCTTTGGCGAAGCCATGTCGATCTCAGCGTGATTGGATTGGCCGGTGAGGATGCTCCGACTCACTTGGCTGTCGGGGGAGGGGAAGAAGATCTTAGGCATCTGGAGATGGAGCCCGAGGTACTGCTCCGCTGTGATGGAGAGTTTCATCGTTGGAGCAGCTCCGGTGATTTGTACGACGCCGAGGCTGAAGCAGGACAAGAGAGACAATGTTAACCTGAGTGGAATTCTAATGGCTTCTCTAATAGATGACGTAAAATACATAACCACAAAGTGCTAGATGTAAAATACATCAGCCGCTCATCTCTGAACTTAACTGTCAAACTGAATTTAACTGTCGAAACTGAACTAGACTGTCGAAACTGAATTTTGCTGTGGAAATTGAATTTTACTGTCGAAACTGAACGCACTAGAGGTGAGGCTACACGTCAGTCGACTGACTTTTTCATCTCTGGCCAGTCAAATTTGCAGCCGTTGGATATGAAATCAAGGGCTTGCAGTTCATCTTCAACCTCCACCCCCTAAGTCGCCAGGCAACACCGGCCAAATAGCCGCCCGCGGCCGGCGGTGCGCCGCCCTGCCCGCCCCGAAAACACTCCCCACCGCCGGTCTGCCGCCGCCCCGGCCATCCCTCTAGGCCCCCCGTGCCGAGCTTTTTCTCTGGCGATCCCCACGCCACCGTCGGTGACCACCGCCCCCACCCTGAACCCAAAGATAGATGGTGGGGTACCTCTCCGGCGAGCCCCCTCCCCGTTGCGACTGGTTCTTCCTTAACTCCGGCGAGCCCCCCAGCCCCTAAAAATCGACTAACTCAAAATTCAATTTAGTCGACTGAAGTGTAGCTAAATTGGAGCAGCATCGCAAGCAAGAGCAAGAGCGAGAGTAGTAGCGCGAGCAAGAGCAGACAAGGCAGGGGACCGAGAGCAGGAGCAAAACAGCAGCGCGAGCGAGAGCTAAAGAAGCAGCAGCTCCTACTGATGTGGACGTCGCCGCTGAGGGAGCGACACCGTGGAGGAAGTGGCCGGCGATGTCACCATGGATGGAGCCGCGCCGTGTCAGCTCGGGACCGAGCACTGGCAGCACCGTGAGATCAAATCAAGAAGAAAATGCGGCG
This sequence comes from Triticum aestivum, assembly GCF_018294505.1. Classification (NCBI taxonomy): domain Eukaryota; kingdom Viridiplantae; phylum Streptophyta; class Magnoliopsida; order Poales; family Poaceae; genus Triticum; species Triticum aestivum. The sequence goes on along the minus strand of NC_057809.1, from coordinate 231,074,079 downwards.
ATTAGTGTACAACCTCTTTGGTGGCGCCGATTAGGCCGCAGCTTCACCCGAGGAAACGGTGATGATGATGCTCTTCTGGTGGTGCAGGTGAAGACAGCGGTGTGGGAATGGAGGTGGCGCGAAAGACGATGGGAATGTAAGGGTAGCTCCTTGGAGGTGGAGGACGGGGTGGCTAAACCGGCGGGACGACCAGATCGACGACATATCCTCATCCGGTATAGTGGATGAGGGACGTCAAGGTATTGCTGTGGACGACGTCGTCAGGGAAGAGGCTCCGGCTGGGTGGCGAACGGAGGAGGGTGTGGGGCTTCACGGGTTTTCCCGGCCTCGGTGTACGAATGGGTGGGCAGATGGGATGGGACTGGGAGAACCATGGCTTAGGGACGCGCTTGTCCGAAATATGGGGTAAGTTACGAAAGTACCCCCACCGATTTGAGGCGGTTCTTTTGGTTCAGGGGTATCACAGGCATTTCGCATGTCGGGATTTCACAGGAGGTGAGAGTTTTCGCGCGCATTGTAATTTTGGAATAGCAAGGCGCGGGTTCAGATGGAGGGAGTTGTCGGAGCACAACGAGACAAAGATTTATCCTAAATATTTCGGGGTAACAAGGCTCGGGTTGAAGAGGCGGGAGTTTCGCAGCACGATAGACAGAGACGCTAGCTTGAAATTTCGGCATAACAAGGCGCGACTTGAAATTTCAGGAGAGCAAGCTTAACGTGTACCCAAAAAAGACAATTTAGACTAGTAGGATATACTACGTACAATGTGTTTAACACGCACAACACACACACACACAGACACCATTTAGACTAGTAAGGTAGACGTGCATTGCACGCATGAGATTTGGCAACCAAATTAAATACCACATTATAGCATGTAAGCTTTGAGTCATATATGCATGATGTAGATGTTCGTTTAATTCTTATAGTTCATTTCATTCAAAATCATCTAGTTTTTATAAGAAAGCTAATCTATTTTAAGATTCATGGAATTGTGTGTTGTAAGGCATAAAGTAAAAACAAATCATGTAGAAAAACATTTGGGAAATTTTGATACGGAAGATTCTAGAACAAAGAAGAAGTGCTTGTGTTTTAAGGTTTGTGCATTATGCTTAAGTTCAACCATAGAGTCTTCTAGATTGTACATGTGGCAAAATCTGGTGGAATCTAGATGATATCCAACGGCCAGTAGTGCTCAAATTTGCCAGCTCTGCACCATCGTATTGGCCTCATCCAACGACCATCTTTCAAAGTTAAAGTTATCCGCACACTATATAAAAAATATAAAATATAATATATATATAGGGGTATAGATATAGATATGTGATGCGAAAGCCACCCATCATCTCCAATTAGAATAGTTTGTCCATGCATAGATGTAATGCGGCCAAATGATGTCTGCCATCGGTATCTCAAATTCAAACCAGTCTGACCTTGTTCAATGTGTATACATTAAAACATGCTCGTTTCCAAACCACACCGCACAGATCTCCGTTATATTCATGCATGCATGGGTTTCAAACATCATGATCTCTTATTCAAATATTTGAATACAAATTTGCATTGATTATGACCTCACCTAGTCTTTTACACCCACACATTGGTCTTCTCTTTATAATTGTATCACTAACTTTCTCTCGTGCATGCATGCACACACACTACCAGTCGACATTATCCATCGCACACATGCAATCTTTTTCTTCAGGTCGGTCTCCCATGAAGGCACACACATCCCCGTCTCCATATCGGGCATTCTTTATCTCTCACGTGCATGCACAATGATCGATGTTCCTCTATGTTTGTGTGTGTGTATAGCTAGGTCTTTCGTAGTTTTCCACATAAACCTATCAATCTACATATCTAGTGAGGTCTCACCCTCTTTCTCACATCCACATCGATCAATCTATACCTCTCTATATATGATTACATATATAGCTAATACACCCACATTAATTATATATCCAGCGCCCCCCTCTCATCATCCATGCCTTCCGCTTCATCTCTCAGACACGCGCATAATGGCGAAGATAGGGGGCAGCAAGGGCCCTGCCCCCCTAACATCACTATATATCAAGGCTAATATGAATGTGATCATTAGACAATTGCTGGTAAAAATGGTTTAAGTGGATGAATTGGCCCTCCTCGTAAAGGATTAGCAATTTTTGGCCCCCTAGCTCATGGGACATTTTTCATGGCTCCGCCACTGCGCGCAACAGCGCACATTCTCACCCCTCTCTCTAAATATCGATCTCGCAGTTGTGCACTCCTTCATAGTCTACCTCCACTCGGCCCCTCGCACCATCTTCTAGCCCCCCACCGGATTTTGCCACATGTACAATCTAGCATACTCCATGGTTGAACTTAAGCATAATGCAAAAATCTCAAAACAATAGTGGTTCTCCTTTGTTCTAGAATCTTCCATATCATAACTGCCCAAACTTTTTTTCTAGTTGAATTGCCATTATTTTTTTACTTTATGCTTTACAATGCACAATTTCATGAATCATAAAATAGATTAAGGGCTTCTTTGGTTCAAAGGATTCTCAAAGGAATTTTGGAGGATTCTAATCCTTAGGAATTTTTCCTATCTTGGTTGTTTGATTCGTAGGATTGTAAACCATAGGAATTTTTCCATATGATTCATTTGCACTAGATTTCATAGGAAACATCCCATCCACTCAAACCTCTTTGAAAGAATTCTGCATTTTTTCTATGCACAGTCAAACACTCGTACAATCCTGTAGGATTCAATACGACATTCCACTCTAATCCCATGTTCTTCCTATTCCCGCGTTATGGAAATCCTACGAATCAAAGAGGCCTAGGTTTTTTATAAAAACTAATTGATTTTGAATGAGATGAATTATAAGAATTAAACGAAGGTCTACACAGGCATGTATGACTCAGAGCTTACATGCTATAGTGTGGTATTTATTCATAATTTGGTTGCAAAATCTGACGCGTGCAATGCACGTGTACCTTACTAGTACTTCGAGTATGTGCAAAACACAATGGCACGCTATATAGTGTCTCCTTACAGTTCATGAAGCCACGTGGCACATGTGGAGGCGTTGTCGCCACATCCTTGTGTGGATTGATCACAGTGACGTGCGGCTGGTTCCAAAAGAATGTACTCGTCCTCCTTGAGCCACACTAGCGGTACATGCACGAAGCGAAGATGTGCACGCACGCCACACACGCACTCATTCCCTCGCACGCACACGCGGGTACATGGGCGGATGCAATTTTGTACCAAGATCCACCCCATGTGATAATTTGATGCGTGTAAAGTCCTTCACTTCATTGATGGTCAATTAATACAACACATGCAAATTGAGTGGACGTGAGGGCGGAAGAATGACATTACTACTCCACTACGCGAATGCGAGTAGTTAAATCATGTGTTGCTAGTAGTACTTCCATTGGTCTCCTTCGTATTTAGTGCCAATTTTTGACAGTAACATAATATTTACGCATCTGAGCAGTGTAGTCTACTTGAAATTTATGTTCCACTAAACTCATCGGGAGCCGTTTCAGGCCTCGAAACCAAAACCCATCAATTTATCTTTACCTTGTTCCCATCACATTCGAGAGTACTAGTGCTACAATTAAGTGCAAGCCTGCTCACACCTACTAGTACGTACCAAACCTAAACGTGTTCCCACTATGCAGGTATTAGTACTAGTGCTAGTACTTAGGTTATAAAAAGGGGAACTACCTAACCGAAAATTACTCTACCTTTCCTCCTCATAAGTTCTTCTTCTTCGTCCGTCCTTGCCATGTCCGGTGCGCAGAGCTCTAGGTCAAGAACTACTCGTAACAAGGGAGCGGCAACCAAGGCTGCGGAAAAAAGAGAGGGCTTGCCGCCACACAGAGACCTCGAAAGATCTCTCACGGGCTGGCGATGGCTCCCAGGAGCGCCCTAGCCGCGGAGGCTAACATGCCGAGCTGGCGGCGCTAGATTCGTTATCCCTCGACGGTATGCCCGATCAGCTCAATAAGCACCTCAATAAGCAGAAGGAGTTCATCCACGGCTTTGTGGAGCTGCTGAAGGAGAGCCTCGATGACATGCCCGCTGAGCTCAAAAAGTAGGGGGAGTTGACCGCCGGCTTGGTGATGCTGCTGAAGAAGAGCATTGCCTCGGAGAAGAAGGCGACAGGCGAAATCCTGCAACTTCAGGAGGACAAGGCGAAGTTCTACCACGAGCTCAACCTGCTGAAGGAGAAGAACGCCGGCTAGAAGAAGCTACATGAGAGTAGTAGTTCCTCGATGAAGATGCTCCAGGCCCTCGTCATGGAACAGAAGGAGGAGTTCGTGAAGCTCCGCATCGAGGACCCGGCTGCTGTCAAGGTACGTAATGCGGCCATGGAATAGATGATGAAGTCTCGCATCGAGAAATCCCGTGTCATGGACAGAATGAAGAAGATGGCGGAGGAGACGCACAAGGAGATGGAGGTCGTGGAGGCGATGAAGAAGCAGCTATGACTCCACGGCGAATTAGATCATTTGGGGTGATAATCTTCCTTCTTCTTTTGCTCCTGTGTTTCTTCTTTTGCTTCAGGTGTTTCGCCGCACGTGTCACGTTCTCTGCGAGGCATGAATAGAACAATGCTAACAATGAGATGACTAGCAAATTAGATCATTTTTATCGCCATATGGCACTGGGCTGCCGTGTTTCGTGCTCCTCTGTCGTAGTACTACTCCAGTGGAAAACTTGAGTATATCACACAGTTCTTTGCTCCTCCTTAGGTCGTCGGCACATTTATACGAGCAGTCAAATCACAAGGCCCCACCTTCCAGCAGTAATGAGCCTTCAAATCACAAAGGCCCTCACCGCTCGTGAAAAGGACCAAGCTAGACTGCCCCACCCTCTAGCCTTTTAAAATATGTATACATTTGTACAGTAGTAGTATCGATGGATTGCGCCATGGAGCAAAACTAACAAGATGAAATTAAAGAAAAAAGGTGGTACATATAGAGAGCGCTCGTCGCCAAATTATGCATATACTATATGACACTACCCACTATGAAGGTACTAGTAACATAGACTAGTAACTAGTCTATGTTACTCTCCACTATGACCAGCCAAAGTCGAGACGCGGATACCAACGAGGGCCTGGTTGTGTCTATACTTGGAAAACTCACCCGACTGCATGCGCACCAGGCAGACGAAGCTCGTGTCGTGTTGGTGCCATGTGCGGCCCGCACATTAACCAAAACCTCGCGCCTCCATCTTAGCCTCCGTGTTTTAAACTTCTCAATCTCAAGGCCAAGGAGCAACATGAAACCTATGATAGAGCCAATTGGATGGTTGAGAACACTACAATTCGTAGCTATAGATGCGTGTGTGAGAGAGGACGAGTGCGTGTGTGCACGTCTTCTCAGAGTATAAGTGTATGTGGGTGGCATCAACCTAGGGAGCAGTGATGGTGCGTGCGAGAAGTCCCGAGAGATAGGTGTAATGCGTTTGAAAAAAAACTAGTCTATAGCTCGCCATGAGGCTATTCCTGTCGAACACCAAGCGTAAGATATGTATCTGACGGTGCCAGTTTTTGCACATACACAGCAGTAGAAAAAGAACTAGTACCATGGCATATGCTACACCACGACCAAGAAAACGTGCCAACGTTATGCCATCCGGGAATAGTGCCACACTTCGAAACTAGAACCGTCAATAAATTTTGAGCGCGTCTCGTCACATTCCAAATTACTACTACTACCACGCTATATTTAATTGCAAACCTGTTCACACCGATCACAACCTAAACAGTTTCCCACTTAGGAGCATATTAGTAGTACTCTGTTATAAATACTACTATGCTAAGATGACTGCACATTCCTCCTCAACTCCTCATCCACAAAAAACAATGAAGTCAATCAAGCCATGGCCAGCGTGAGTTCTGGGTCGAGAGATTTCCACCAGGGAGAGGTGAGCATGGAAGTGGAAGCATGAGAGATGTCCCGCCTCGCCGCGAAAGCAGCCGACACGTCCAGCCGCGTAGCAGCAGCAGCACAGAGGTCACGCCGCGCCGCCAAAGCAGCACGAAGGTCCTGCCGCGCCGTCGATGTAGCATACTGGTCTGACCACGCCGCGGAAAGCAGCAGAGATGCCCCGTCGTGCCGCCGAAGCAGCACGGAGGTCCCGCCGCGTTATGGCGGCCTGGGAAAATTTCTTGCGGGCAGGCGAGGACTCTTACAGGCGCATGCATGCGATGGTCCACAGCCAGATGGATCAGATATCCGGCTGGGCGAGGTTGCAGGACAAGGCTACTGGCTCCATCTGGCAACTAGGGGAGGACAATGCAAAGCTCCGGGGCGAGCACGACCTGCAGAGGGCGAAGATCGCCGGAAGGGCGAAGCAGGAGGAGGAGACCGCTGCCTTGTTGCAGAGGACGGGCGTCATCATCAAGAAACTTATGGACGAGAATGCCATGCTCCGCATCGAGCGCAACAGGATGGTGGAGGAATCCATGGATGCTTCCAAGCAGCATATTAAGGACATGAAACTGATGAAAGAGATCATCGCTCGCTGCGAGAAATAGTCTCTGTGACCTGCAACGCATAAAGAAAGTAGAGATCACTGAGCCAGATCGTTGTATGCGTCTTCCTTCTTCTTTTGCCCTTGTGTATTTCGGGCATAGCCACATGTGGCTTTTTAAATTACCTTCCTAATTATGTAAGACAATCATTATCCACTCTCGCCGTCCTTATATATATTCATCAGTCTTGCTATAAGTCACAGTAGCTCTAATACCAACTTGTAACGCCCCGGACACACACGCCGGTGGTCGTTACTCCTGGCGGGATCTAGACTGGCCCCACAGATCAATACTAGTCTTTTCTGCGCACTTTGTCCTCACTCGTGCGCACCCGGGAGCAACTTCCCGATCGGTCACCCATCCTGAAACTACTCCAAGCTAAGCACGCTTAACTTTGGAGTTCTATCAGAATGGGCTCCCAGAAAAGAAGGAATTCCTTATTGATATGAGTAGTCTATCATCCCTAATAAGCCAGGCTATCACAATATAGGTCCGTCGGATCTTACATCAAGATCCATGCAAAATTTTCTTTTCAGATTTTATTTTCTCTCTCTTAAATCTTGGTCGAGTGAGACACTGCCACACCATTAAATAGAGTCTCGGGCGCCATTAATGGAGCCCTTGGGAGAGAGGTGGACGGCAGATGGAGGTCAAAGGGCTCTCCTCCCGATAAACACGTGCAGGGGTCTGATCGCACGCCTCCCGTACTCAAATAGCTACCTCGCACGGTGCTACCTAGCTAATAAAAAAGGGGATGCGTGGCGGCACGTAAATGGTAAATAGAACGCCCACGGTTTCAATAATACTTGTGTTTCTGATTGTAACGTGACATCACTTGTTCCAAAATGACTTTGTTGATTGTTAATGTGTGCGCCTTCGCAAATCGGACAACTAAATTACCACAACATGTTGGTGCCATGTCATGATACCAAGCCAAGTTTCATGATTTTCATGCGTGTTTTGGATTTACAAGAATTAAAAAACCAAGTTTCTCAATGTTTCCAGCCGAGCCATGACGCCCAGATGTTTGAATTTCATTCCCATTTCTGGCATGGGACCTAGAAATTTACCCGAGGACACACATGTGATTTTTCAACCAGCTTTGGTGCACTGGAGCATGTGCTTGTATTAAAAATTTGAATTATGCCCACAAAGGTGACACGTTCCCTCTCAGAACCACGAGCCTTCTTGAGAGAAGCTCCAGTTTGCAAGAAACTTATACCAAAACTTGTTCCTATTCTACAAATATTTTTTACCACAGCATGGTAGTACCATGACATGACACCATGCCAAGTTTCATGATTTTCAGGCGTGTTTTAGATTTACAAGAATTTTAAAACCAAGCTTCTGAATGTTCTCGGCCGAACCATGATGCCAGATGTTTGAATTTCATTCCCATTTCTTGGATGGGACCTAGAAATTCACTCGAGGACACACATATGATTTTTCAATCAACTTTGGTGCACGGGAGCATGTGCTTGTAGTTCAAATTTGAATTATGCACATTAAATGACTAGAAACTTAATTAATGTATAAAAAAGGCCAAACGAACCCGGAATAATTCCAAAATTTAACAGGGCACTCATATAGTTCTATGTTGCCTCTGTAAAGAAAATCTGGGGGAGGCAGCGTATATTGTTTCGCACACAAAGCTATAAAGAAATAAAGAAATAAAGAAATTAGCATACCTATTTAATTCTTGGGTTCTTATTATTTATGCCACTAGTTGTGTATCGCTACTCAGTTTTGCCATTAGAAGTTACAACTACTCAAAAAATGCCATCGATCCATGAGATGCCTGCTCAAAAATGCAAATAGATATCTAAAAAATGCCATCGTTAAGTTAGATGTTTGCTCAGAAATGCCATTAGACATTGTTATTTTCACGTCAAACCCGTTGACCATGTTACATGACAAAAATAAGCCAATTCTCACAATGATAAGTTAATGGTGTCCAGCACAACACACCCTCAAATAAAACTAAGCACCCTGGAATTCTTTGACAAAACTAAGCACCCTAAAATTCTTTAACAACTAAACTGCTGGCTATATGATGTTGGCCATATATATTGTACATATATAATGTGAAGAAACGAGTGGTAGTACTATACCAACTAAAAGATGAAAAGTACGAAATATAACGAGAAGAAACATAACATAGTTCTGCTGGGGGCTCAGCACAACACACCCCTCAAATAAAACTAAGCACACGAGAAATTAAACTAAGCAACTAATAGGGTAGACACTGCATTAGAACCACCATGAGCAACGACACTGCCACCTTACTCGAAGTCCTCGTCCACATCGTCGACTTCGTCCTTGTCCCTCTTCCTCTTGGGCGATACTTCTTTGCTTGAACCGCACACTTGGCTCTTGCTCTTCATCCAACCCTTTTAGATATTGAAACAAAGGTAGCCATACATTGCAACATAGTGGATGTGGTCTATATCTAGTACAGTCCACTGCCATGCACGATGAAACGTGTGCGGAGGTTTCTTCAGTTCACCGTACGAAGGATGAACCATGGATCCTGCCAGGGTCAGCATTGAAGGCTGATCAAGGGAGGGCACCAGCCCTTCCTTCTGGAGGTCGAAGGGGTCGCCTTCAACGAGGCCTATCCGACCCAGGATTTCCTTGTCGTTCCTAAAGTCTACAATACCGAATTTGACTCGGCCGCCCTTGAGGAACTTCTTAAATTCCTCGCACTCAACGTCGACATGGCATATGTGGTAGACCAAGCATAGGTCATGCACGCAAACCTGGATCACAGTGGGCTTCTTCTTCTCTGCCTCCTTTAGATTCTTCTCGCTTCCCAGGACTGTGGTGTACTCAACATCTAGCCCAGGGACCCACTCATCATTTGAGTTTTCGAACATGCGTTTGAAGCGAGCAAGGCATTCTTTCACCGTTGCAGAAGAATGGGTGTAGATGACGTCGAACTCATTGCTGGTGATGGTTCTAACCTTGTACTCACCGCCGATCATGGAGATTTGGGATGCCAAGGATTTGGGAGGAGGGTTAGGATTAGTGGAACTGCCGTAATGTGAAAGGACGGGACGACTAGGAGTGGTTTATCGATTGTAAAGATGTCGAGTGGGGGGGGGTGCGAATGGCAGGGTAGTGGCTTGCCTGGTGGATAAATGGATTCATGCACAGTACTATGGGGGCCCAATTAGATTTCATGTCTACTCGACGCCCAATTAAATGGCTTTCGATGTCATGTCAAGCGTCGGGAAAATTACAGGTGATATGAAGCTTTCCATTCTCCCATGATACGGGCTTCTGAGAGCCCTTGGATCTGAGATCAAACAGTTGCATGGCGTGATTCTAGACCTATGGGTGAATATCCTATCCTGGAGGGTTATTCTTCAAATTTTCAGCAACTTAGAATGCGACCGTTCGATCTTAGATCCAAGGGCTGCCAGCAGCCCGTATCATGGTCGCGCCTACCATGACCGTCGCCTCGCTCACGCGGTCGCGCCCTTGGAGATTTAACACGATGCGTTAGGCTATCTGATGTTGGCATGTCAAACATAGTCATCACTTAGTCACTCATATAACAAGGTTAGCTATATGGTTGGCTATAAGAGTATTTTTTTTGTTTACTTCTCTCTATCTCTTTCTTTGTAGTATTTATTGCATTTGCCAAGGAGTGACCTCTTCCAATGAAATGGTGCTTAGATGAGGTGCTATGGGCATTAAATGGCTTAGCAACTCAAGACCCAATGCATAGATGCTTATTTTTTTGTTGCTAAGTTTGCTTCATCTAGGTACACACGCTTATCACCATTTCTTCCCGGGGTCACCAAACCAGTCTCTCTTCTTAATTAACTTGCCACGTCAGACTTTATGCCTATGTGGAAGGCTTAGCACCTGTAGGATCAAGTACAATAGTGGGCTATAATCCCGCTTTACATGACATTTTTGCATACATGGGGGGAAAGAGGCAAGGAAAAAGTGGAGGAGTGGGCTCTCAAGCAAGAGCCAGCCTCTACATGGTGGAGCATCAGGAGAGGCACCTGTATGGAGGTGGTCAGGAATCGGGAGACTCACGCCGGTCGTAGCGCCGTAGTTAAAATGATAATGGCAAGTCAAATCACCGGGCCCCACCTGTCCAGCAGTAACTCACTATCAAATCACACATCCCTACTGTCGGTGTCAAAACCGGTGGATCTCGGGTAGGGGGTCCCGAACTGTGCGTCTAGGCCGGATGGTAACAGGAGGAAGGGGACACAATGTTTTACCCAGGTTCGGGCCCTCTTGATGGAGGTAAAACCCTACGTCCTGCTTGATTAATATTGAAGATATGGGTAGTACAAGAGTAGACCTACCACGAGATCAGAGAGGCTAAACCCTAGAAGCTAGCCTATGGTATGATTGTATGTTGTCCTATGGACTAAAACCCTCCAGTTTATATAGACACCGGAGAGGGTTAGGGTTTCACAAGGTCGGTTACAAAGGAGGAGATATACATATCCGTATTGCCTAGCTTGCCTTCCACGCCAAGTAGAGTCCCATCCGGACACGGGACGAAGTCTTCAATCTTGTATCTTCATAGTCCAATAGTCCGGCCAAAGGATATAGTACGGCTGTCCGGAGACCCCCTAATCCAGGACTCCCTAAGTAGCTCCCGAACTAGGCTTCAATGACGATGAGTCCGGCGTGCAGTATTGTCTTCGGCATTGCAAGGCGGGTTCCTCTCCAAATTCCATGTACCTATTGAAATAGTGTCCGACCTCTTGTGAATGTTGCGCTCCTTGGCTTCCATGCCCAATAATGACCACTTTCCACGTGTCGAGCGAATGTGAAGAGCGAGGGTGTTTTTATTTACCCCCTAGCTGTGTGAATGAGCTGCCTATTAAAAAGACGAGGATTCAGATCCAAATCACACCATACTCTCTTGGGAGCCTTCATCAGAGCGCATCCGACAGAGATCCATCCCATCATGGCCAGTCGACGCAGCTCCTCCTCTCGCTCCCCTAGCCTCAAGCCTGGAGATTGGGAGAGATGTTCCATTCCACACAGCAAATTAGTGATGCTTCAGACCAAGGGATTTCTTCCCCCAGCGTACATGGTCCCGATTCGAGCCGGGCTCGCCACCTATAATGGCGGAGAGCAAGCGGAGAGCCTTCCCAATCCCTCCAAGGGAGAGTGGGTATGCCTTGTCCCTCATTTGGTAAGAGGGCTCAGATTTCCAATTCATCCGTTTCTCCGGGGGCTCCTGGAGTTCTACGGCCTCCAGTTGCACAACCTTACGCCTGCCTCCATATTACATATCGCGGGATTCGTAGCCCTTTGCGAGCTGTTTTTGGGCTGTGAAGCTCATTTCGCACTATGGAAGAAGTTGTTCTGCCTTGTGCCCCGTTCTCAGAAGGGGTCAATATATCAAGTGGGCGGAGCCGAAGTGTGGCGTATTGCCGGGACCGGATATCTGTCCGGAACCCCAAAGGAGACGTCCGAAGACTGGCCTTTAGAATGGTTTTATATAGAAGACGTCCCCCTCCTGGATCATATTCGAATCGGTCTCCCTGAGTTCGACAACGCTCCTTTGAAGAAGCGCCAGAGCTGGCGTCCATGGAGCTCCCTGGAGGAAGATGACAGGGACGTTCTTTACTGATGAGCCGGATAAGTTTGTTGGCTCGATCCAGATTGACCATGATCGAGGTCATGGCCACATGTATTATGCGGGGGGTGCAGCCACTTCAGTATAAAGGCCACCCCATGTGGGATTTCAATGGGGAGGATGACGCCACCCGCTACGGCCATAAAGGGCCGGGATCGGTTGCTGATCTAATAAAGATCTTATCCACTTTGTACAAGGGGGAAGAGGAGGAATTCCTCCGTGTCAACGCGCAGGGCGGATTTTCTATGTACAATCCTCCGAGCTGGGTAAGCGGAGACTTTTTCTCGCCCATCCGTTTCATATTCCCATAGTTAAGTATTTAGCCTAGCGATTTCAACGCAGGAGCTGCGCCAGGCTATAAGGGAGATAAACAACCCCCCTCCACAGCCCGAGGACCCAGAACGGTCCCTTGACCCGGCCTCCCAGGAGGATCCGGACATACCTGTGGAGCTGATCGATGGGGTATTTTACCAATGGAGCAATGACAACGCCTTGGTGGCCATTGCGGCCGATTACCCTGGGCTACTTCCAGCCTCACAGGTAACTGAGACTGAAGTCCCAGTACTTTGAAAAGGGATCCGTCCCTGCGTGTTTTTGATTACCGTATAACAACCGTGTTTTGCAGGGGAGGTCCTCGAGGCGGAAGGCCGAGCCTGCGGCAACTAGCCAACAAGGGGTCGCGAGGCCAGGCAGGCTGAAAAGACACGTAGTCCGGATTGAGACACCGGCGCAGCGGTACAGCGCGCCGTCTTTATTCCAAGACATTATTCTCAGAGGCATACTAACGCCCATGCCTTCTTTTTAGGAAAAAGAGCGCTCGCCGGACTATACCCGGAGAGGCTACTAATCGCGCCTCCACCAGCCAAGCTCCAAGGCCGGATTCGGAGGCGGGAACGAATCTGAGGCGTGCGTCGGGCGCTCCTCCGACAGAGGATGCGGATAAACTGTCTGCCACCAATTCCGAGGTGGAAAGTGCCATGAACCACAGGCGTCGCCGGACTGTTCTTCGTGACACTTGTTTCTCCCAAGAGGCATTGGATGCCTTCAACTCGGGAGATGCGTACCTCCGTGCCGCTCAAAATGGTCTAGCCAGAGCCACGGAGCAGTATGTAAAAGACATATGGGTGAGAAAATTTGATGGTTATATATATCAGTAGCCCCTGAGACTTGAAACAATTAGAATAACTGATTTAAAGATCATTTGTAATGCAGGTTCTTACATAAAAGAATACCCAACTGTCCCGGGAGCTGGAAGAGTGCAAAGCCCAACTTCAGGCCGCACGGGCCGCAGCAGGGGAGCCCAAAGAGACCCCCTCTGGTAATATATCCTTCGAGTGATAAGTATCATATAGAGTGCGGCGTATATGCAGATCTGACGATAAAATTGCAGATAACGCTGGAGTAAATCTGGATAAGCAACAGTTCCTACGCCAGCTGAAGGCCGGTGAGAGCGTGCTTACAAGGGTGAGGCAAGAGAAGAATGATCTCCTAGATACCAACACCAAGCTGGGTGTGGAACTAAAAGATGTTCGTGCCCAACTGTCGGACTCTGTTAAGGAGAATCGGCGGCTTCGACGCGGCATATTTAGTGAGTGCTTGAGCAAACCTTGAAAAAGAGTTCAGCGAGGAAGTGTTGGCTGACAGAGTTATGTCTGTAGGTATGCTAACAGGTCGTCCTGCAGAGGAAATGCCCGGTTCTACGGGTGACCTTCTTCCCGAGCTCTCACAACTGCATGAACGAGTTCAGCAGGTGATGCAAGGCATCGCCCAGGCCTTGTGGACATCCGTCTCCATGCCCGAAGGCCTTGGAGAGCTTGCAGAAAAGCTGAAGGGAGCGCGGCAACGCTTCCGATTAAGGAAGATATCGGCCTACCGTCAGGGCGCCAGGGAAGCCTGGGCAATGGTGAAGACGCGGTACACGAAGGCTGACCCGAACCACATGGCCGAGGTCGGACCTGTGGGGCCCGATGGGAAGGAGATCCCTGTGAGCTTAGTGTACGGCCAAGTAGAATTGGCCGCAAAGTATTCCCAATAGGACTGTAGACTAGACAACCTATTGGATGGTATTGAAGAGGAATTCAACCAGTCAAAATTGACTATATAATTTAAAGTGACATGTATAATGCCTTCTAGACGGATTGTAGATCGTTTGTCGTGGCGGACCTTTTCGCTTCAACCTCGGGACCCGATGGTCCGGAGTGTATCCGAATACCCTCTCGGTTATGTAAGAACCGGGGCATGCGTGGAGACCAGGCATAGGGGTCATTAGTGCTTTAACGGACAAGTGCCCAACTAGTTATGTTATATTACATGGTTAGTAAGAAACATCTTCCAGGGAGAATAGTTCCGTTAGGGGTTCCTTTCCCTGGGAGGCATGCCCTAAAGTGCATGTCCGGACTGCGAGAAGAGACGCAGAAAAAACATCTGCGGGCACATAAATAAATAATTGAAAAATCATCTTTAGTTCACCGACCGAATATTCCCTTAAGAACACTAGCTTTTGGCTTCACCCAGTCTGAGGTACACATCCGGCTGACCTGGCAGTAACAATCACAGAGGTGCTCCCCTTATGCCCTAGCCGAATTAACGGGAACGTAGGGCATAAATACAAGGGCCAGGCAACCCAGCTTGGCCAAAACTTGAGTCATAGCGATGCATATAATGGTGAATAAAGGGTACATGCGGAAGGATGACACATGTGTTGGGCATAAAGCCCGTATGAATAAGCTTCTGTTAAAGAAGCCCCCAGGTATGATGAGCGCGGATAGCGCATCAGTTGCGTGCAAACAAGGCACGAATGGGCCCCTAAAGGCTGTGAGAGAAAAGAAAAGGAGAAGGAGAAAAATATAAGATAGATAGTGTATAAAAATGGACAGAGGAAGGAGACGAACACAGAGTCCGGCGTTAGGCGTAGAATCTTCAAAGTCAGGCTGCATTCCATGGGTTCGGCTTGAGTCGATTATCCGATGCATCCCG
The DNA here is from genome assembly GCF_018294505.1 of Triticum aestivum. Classification (NCBI taxonomy): domain Eukaryota; kingdom Viridiplantae; phylum Streptophyta; class Magnoliopsida; order Poales; family Poaceae; genus Triticum; species Triticum aestivum. The sequence goes on along the minus strand of NC_057809.1, from coordinate 231,058,941 downwards.
CAGGCGGTACGCTCCACCAGTCAGGACTTGGTCAATGATGAAGGGACCTTCCCATTTGGGCTTGAGTTTGTCCTTTTTCTTATCTGGCAGGCGTAGAACTAACTTTCCAATATTGTATGTTTTGGCCCATACTTCTCTGCTTTGGTATCTTCGAGCCTGCTATTGTAGAATGCGGAACAGGATTTTGCCACGTCACGCTCCTCCTCTAAGGCGTCCAGACTGTCCTGCCGATCGAGCTCGGCTTCTCTTTCTTCGTACATGCGCACTCGAGGTGAGTCATGAATAATGTCGCAGGGCAGAACCGCCTCTGTGCCGTATACCATAAAGAATGGTGTGTATCCGGTAGTGCGATTCGGCGTGGTCCGCAGCCCCCAGAGTACGGAGTCGAGCTCGTCTACCCAATCTGTGTTAGATTCCTTGAGGGACCGCACTAATCTGGGTTTGATGCCGCTCATGATAAGACCATTTGCTCGCTCGAACTGACCATTAGTTTGTGGGTGATAGACTGAAGCATAATCAAGCTTGATGCCCATGTTTTTGCACCAGAGTTTTACCTCGTCGGCCGTAAAGTTCGCGCTGTTATCAGTGATGATGCTGTGGGGGACGCCGTAACGGTGTACGACCCCGGATATGAAGTCTATCACCGGTCCGGATTCGGCCGTCTTAACAGGCTTGGCTTCTATCCATTTGGTGAACTTATCCACCATGACCAGTAAGTATTTTTGCTTGTGGGTTCCTCCTTTAAGGGGTCCAACCATGTCAAGCCCCCAGACTGCGAAGGGCTAGGTGATGGGGATGGTTTGGAGGGTGGTGGGTGGCATATGGCTTTGGTTAGCAAAAAGCTGGCAACCAACTGTAACGCCCTCGATGCGGCTATATCTCCCACATGTCGAAGCATGACTTAGAGGCATAACCGCATTGAAAGCAATGTCGCAAGTGAGGTAATCTTCACACAGCCCATGTAATAAAATAGTGGAATAAGTTACATAGTTGGCTTACTATCACCACTTCACACAATTACATGAATAAAGCATTACATCATCCAAATACAATCAAGGTCCGACTACGGAACCAAAATAAAAGAAGAACCCCAAATGCGACACGGTCCCCGATCGACCCCAACTGGGCTCCACTACTGATCAACTAGAACGAAACAACACAAAGGACAAGATCTTCATCGAGCTCCTCCTGAGCTTGGTTGCATCATCTGCACGGTCTCATCGGCACCTGCAAGCTCGTTTTGGAAGTATGTGTGAGCCACAGGGACTCAGCAATCTTCCACCCTCGCGATCAAGACTATTTAATCTTATGGGTAAGGTAAAGGTAAGAGGTGGAGCTGCAGCAAGCGACTAGCATATATGGTGGCTAACATACGCAAAAGAGAGCGAGAAGAGAAGGCAATGCACGGTCGAGAAAGTATGATCAAGAAGTGATCCTAAACAACCTACGTCAAACATAACTCCAACACCGTGTTCACTTCCCGGACTCCGCCGAGAAGAGACCATCATGGTTACACATGCGGTTGATGCATTTTAATTTTGTTAAGGTTCAAGTTATCTACAACCGGACATTAACAAATTCCCATCTGCCCATAACCGCTGGCACGGCTTTCGAAAGTTCAATCCCTGCAGGGGTGTCCCAACTTAGCCCATCACAAGCTCTCACGGTCAACGAAGGAATAGACCTCCTCCCGAGACGTTCCGATCAGACTCGGTATCCCGGTACAACAAGACATTTCGACAGGGTAAAACTAAACCAGCAACACCGCCCGAATGTGCCGACAAATCCCGATAGGAGCTGCACATATCTCTTTCTCAGGGCACACTCAGATGAGACATCCTACGAGTAAAACCAA
>NC_057809.1:230874287-231056727 GCF_018294505.1 Triticum aestivum | reverse complement strand
CTCGGGCTCGCGAAAACCCAAGGGAAGGTGGTGGGTTGTTAGTGCAAATGGTAAAACCAAGGTTGGGCATTGCTGGAGGAGCTTTACTTAAGGAGAACTGTCAAGGGGTTCCCATTATTACCCAACCGCGTAAGGAACGCAAAAATCCGGGAACATAACACCGATATGACGGAAACTAGGGCGGCAAGAGTGGAACAAAACACCAGGCATAAGGCCGAGCCTTCCACCCTTTACCAAGTATATAGATGCATTAAGTTAATAAGATATATAGTGATATCCCAACAAGTAAACAAATGTTCCAACAAGGAACGGCCTTCAATCTTCACCTGCAACTAACAACGCTATAAGAGGGGCTGAGCGAAGCGGTAACATAGCCATACAACGGTTTGCTAGGACAAGGTGGGTTAGAGGCTTGGTTCAACAATATGGGAGGCATGATAAGCAAGTGGTAGGTATCGCAGCATAGGCATAGCAAAAGAGCGAGCAACTAAGCAAGCAAAGATAGAAGTGATTTCGAGGGTATGATCATCTTGCCTGAAATCCCGCTAGGAAGAAGAACGAGTCCATGAAGAAGACAAACGGACGTAGTCGAACGGGTCCTCACAAACAAGACGTTATCGGAACCAACCCGAAGAAGAAACACCGGAAAGAAGCAAACAACGTAGTAAACAACCACCACATAGACATGGCACGATGCGCAAACAAGTATGATGCATGTCCAGTTTAATGAGGCATGGCATGGAAAAGTGCAAAAACAATCCTACAAATTAAGTGGAGCTCAATATGCAACGAGTTGCATATTGATGGAACACCACATGAATTATTTAGTTCTCTCTCGTTTAGGTACCCAACAATATTAAATGTTGTTAAACATGGCAAGAGGGTGAAGCAAAGTAAAACTACCCATCTAGTCAAGTTTAAATGAGGCCGGAAACAACGAACAACAATTCTGGAAACTCCTCATGAGCATATTATAGATTTGGTACTGTTCTGCCCTAAACATTATTTTAGAGTTGTTAAACATGCAAGATGAGTGCACCAAGTAAATCTAGGCATTTTTCTACCCCATTTACATATAAAGATTATTTAATTTGGAGCTACGGTTGAAAAAGTTATGAATTAAATCATTTTAGCATGACATAGGGACAAATTTAACCAAACATCATTTCAAACATTTTAAACATGGATGAAAATTGCAAATTATTAAACTAGACAAAATTCTAAGCAAGTTTCATATATAAATCATTTTAATCCGATGCACGGTTTATGAGTTATTATATGCATGATCTAGAGGGGCTTTTCTGTAAAACTAGCAAACTCTGGATAATTGGACAAATCACAGAACCAGGAAAAAAACATGACATGGGCCAAAACTGCACTTGGGCCAATAGTGCAAAAGGTGGGGGCAGCAGATCTCACCCTGGGCTTGGCCTGGCGGGTGGAGAGGGAGAGGCCGGCAGGGGCGCGCTGGGTCGGCCCGCTTGGCTCGATCAAAAGAGTCAACGCGGCCTGGCTCGCTCGTGTTCTGACTGAAGAAGCAGAGGAACACAGCAGTTCGGCGCGGCGGGACATGGCAGCAGGGCGGCGACGGTACTTGGGAGCGACGCGGGGCGAAGCGAGCAAGGAGGCAAAGGCTTGCCGGCAGCGCGAGAAGCGGCTGGTCTCCGACACGGTGTAGCAGCGGCGGAGCAGATCTTGTCGGAGAAGAGGTCGCGGATGGCGGAGCTACTCCCTGAAGAAAACTGGTGGCGCGGCGGTGCAGGAATCAGCAGCAGGCAAGGCAGCTCCATGCACTTGGCGCGGGGACGACAGGCGACCGGAGTTAGGGCCCCGGCGAGCTCCTGCCAAAACAACGAGGACGGGCGGCGCGAAGGATCGGGAGCTCCTCTCCTGATCGAGCGGAGACTGCAGGACGCAGAGGCGCGACACTGGAGATGGCGGGGTGATCCTGCTTCTATCCAAAGAGAAAAGATGGAGATCAGGGGAGGTCAGAGCGACCAGAGAGAGAGAGAGAGAATCGAGGCGCGCAGCGGCGAGGTCTCACCAGCGAGGGGTGTCGGGCGACCAGCGGGCAAAGCCGCAAGGCAGTAGCTGCAAAAGACGATGGCGATGGGATCTTGAGGCCGAGCCCAGGCCATGGCGGCTTCCTTCCGTTCCCTGACAGAAACGAGTCAGAGAGAGATGTGAGAGAGAGAGAGAAGCATGGGGAGGAAGGGAGACAGGGGAGGAGATGAGTGGGACGAGGCCGGTCCTGGTGGTTGCAGGCGAGGAGCGGCTCGGGATGCCTTGGACACGAGGAGCGGGGCTGGCTGCTCTGGTTGGTGAGATGGATCGATGGCGAGGTCGGGTGATGGTTGGGTGGACCGGGAAGGAGGAGGCTTCGGCTCTCAGTGGTTGCGCGCAGGTTGGCTGGCTACGAGATGGATCTGGGAAGATCCCGAGGTGGAAGAGGAGTGGGTAGTTGGCTGGCGGCGGCAACGGGAGGGAATGAGACAGCTCTCCTCAAATTTAGGGTTGGGTCATTATATAGGAACAAAATGATTTGTTTTAGACCCTCCGATTAAAATCGGACGGACTCGGATAAAATATCTAGGGAGTCCAAATAAGAAAACGGTGATATTTTGTAGACGTTTGGGGATGATCCGGATCCAACGGTGACGACTGCCCGGGTCGGGTCCGGGAGAATTTCGGGCGCGCGCGAGGAGGGTCGCGGGCTGACGAGAGAGGTTAGGTAGGGCCTGGCGGTGAGTAGTGGCTGTGTGGACGGTCTCAAGCTGAGAGAGAGAAGAAAGAGACCCGGCGACTGTTTCCGGAGACCGAAAACGTCCGACGTTTGACCGACTATATTGTCGCTATAGTTAATCATTTGGGCGTCAAACGATCTCCGAATGCGATGAAACTTGGCAGGCAGCGTACCTACAACATAACAACACTACATGCCAACTTTCAACCCATTCCGAGAAAATTTTCTGGCCACTTATAAAATAATATTTCGGACATGCCGCAGGCGCGTGCAAGTGTGTCTGCGCTCAGAACAGACAACGGAAAGAACGGGGGAACCCGGACGGATGCAAGTTTTGAAAACATGATGATGCAATGCACATGATGACATGACAAGATGCAACGCGCAAGCGAATGACAAGGCAACAACAGCGAATAACTGGAGGACACCTGGCACATCGGTCTCAGGGCCTTACACCAACGCATCGTTGGACTAAGTCCTGAGCGTCTGCCCGGGCCGTCGGCCAATAGAAGCCTGTACGGAAGGCCTTGCTTACAAGGGCCCGGGCCGCCGCGTGGTGACGGCCGAGTCCGGCATGAATTTAAGCCAGAAGATTCCGCCCTTCCTCTTCGGAGACGCACCTTTGAAGGACTCCGGTGGTGCTTTTCTTATAAAGCTCTCCCTCATGCAGTTTATAGGCTTTAGATTGCCGCACTATGCAGAGTGCCTCGTTTTGGTCCGCCGGAAGTTCCTACTTAGTTAGGTAGGCTAGGAATGGTTCTGTCCACGGGGTGATGACTACCATTATTACATGGGCTGAAGATGTTATTTCGTTGGCAGAGCCTCTAATTACGTCAGAATATTCGGTGTCGGGCAGTGCGGTTGGGTCCGGGCTGTTATTTCTGGGTTCCCCTTCCCATACTACGGATGGCTTGAACAGCCTCTCCAAGAAGATGTTTGGAGGGACGGCATCACGTTTTGCGCCGATGCGTGCCAGGTCATCTGCTGCCTGGTTGTTTTCCCGGGCTATATGGTGAAATTCGAGCCCCTTGAACCGAGCTGACATTTTTAGGACGGCATTGCGATAAGCTACCATTTTCGGAGCCTTGGCATCAAAGTCTCCATTTATTTGGGATATCGCGAGGTTCGAATCCCCGCGCACCTCTAGGCATTGAATGCCCATGGATACTGCCATCCGGAGACCATGTATAAGGGCCTCATATTCGGCTGCGTTGTTGGAGTCCGTATACATTATCTGGAGTACGTATTGTATTGTATCTCCTGTTGGGGACGTCAAAACGACGCCAGCCCCCAGACTAGCCGACATTTTGGAGCCGTCGAAGTGCATGATCCAGTTTGAATATGTGCCGTTTAGGGAGTTCGTCTTCCGTCCACTCGGCGAAGAAGTCGGCCAAAACTTGCGACTTAATAGCTCGCCGTGGCTTGTAAGTTATGCCGAACGGGAGGAGCTCAATGGCCCATTTGGCAAACCGGCCTGTCGCGTCGCAGTTGTTTATAATATCGTTAAGTGGTACTTCAGAGGCTACCGTTATCGAACACTCTTGAAAGTAGTGTCGCAGCTTCCGGGATGCCATAAATACCGCGTACGCTATCTTTTGATAATGCGGGTATCGTGACATGGAGTAAGGATAATTGACACATAGTAAACCGGCTTTTGAAGGGGGAATTTGTGTCCGTCCGTTTCTCGCTCGACGACGAGCACTACGCTTACTACTTGATGAGTTGCCGCAATGTATAATAGCATTGGTTCGCCGATGTTTGGCGCGGCCAGGACTGGGTTTGTTGCCAATATGGCTTTTATTTCGCCGAGTCCGGTCGTGGCGGCATCCGTTTCCTCGAAGTGTTCGGTGCGCCGGAGGAGGCGATAAAGGGGTAATGCCTTTTCTCCCAAGCGGGAGATGAAGCGGCTTAGAGCCGCCACGCATCCGGTTAATTTTTGTATTTGTTTGAGGTCCTTTGGGATGTCCAATTGTGACAGAGCTCGGATCTTGGCTGAATTTGCTTCAATTACTCTACCGGATACAATGAAGCCCAAGAGCTTTCCGGCTAGTACGCCGAAAACGAATTTTTCCGGGTTAAGCTTGATGTCGTATGTTCGGAGGTTATCTAATGTGAGCCTCAAGTCGTCTACTAGAGATTCGACATGCTTGGTTTTGACGACCACGTCATCTATGTATGCCTCCACTATTTTGCCAATCTGGTTTGCCAGACATGTTTGAATCATGCGCTGATATGTTGCGCCAGCGTTTTTGAGCCCGAAGGGCATTGTGTTGAAGTAGAATGGGCCGTACAGTGTGATGAATGCCATTGCGGCTTGGTCTGGCTCTGCCATTTTAATTTGATGGTGGCCGGAGTATGCATCGAGGAAACACAATGAATCGTGTCCTGCGGTAGCATCGATGATTTGATCAATGTGGGGGAGGGGAAGGGATCCTTTGGGCAAGCCTTGTTAAGTTCCTTAAAATCGATGCACAAGCGCCATGATTTGTCCTTCTTTGGTACCATCACCAGGTTTGCTAGCCAGTCCGGATGTTTTATGTCTCTGATGAATCCGGACTCCAATAGCTTGGCTAGTTCCTCTCCCATGGCTTGTCTCTTAGGTTCGGAGAAACACCGAAGAGCTTGCTTGACTGGCTTGAATCCTTTTAGGATATTTAGGCTGTGCTCGGCCAGCCTACGTGGGATTCCTGGCATGTCTGAAGGGTGCCAGGAAAAAATGTCCCAGTTCTCACGTAGGAACTCTCGTAGTGCAGCGTCGACATCAGGGTTTAATTGTGCCCCGATGGAAGCTGTTTTTGTAGGGTCTATTGGACGGACTTGGAATTTGACTATTTTGTCCGCTGGTTTAAAGGAGGTGGACTTGGATCTTTTATCGAGTATCACATCGTCCCTGTTCACCGTGGAGTGCAACGCAGTCAATTCCTCGGCCGCTAGGGCTTCGGATAGTGCCTCAAGGGCCAGTGCGGCTGTCTTTTTTTCGGTGCGGAGTGCTATGTCCGGATCACTAGCAAGAGTGATGATTCCGTTGGGCCCGGGCATTTTGAGCTTCATGTACCCGTAATGGGGTATGGCTTGGAAGATTGTAAACGCCTCCCGCCCTAATAGAGCGTGGTATCCGCTACTGAACGGGGCCACTTGGAACGTGACCTCTTCGGACCTGTAATTATCCGGCGTGCCGAACACCGCATCTAGTGTAATTTTTCCTGTACAGTGCGCTTCCTGACTGGGGATTATTCCTCTAAAGGTTGTGCTGCTTCGCTCGATGCGGTTCCAGTCTATTTCCATTTTTCGAAGGGTTTCCTCATAAATGAGGTTCAATCTGCTACCACCGTCCATGAGTACCTTGGTGAGTCGAAAGCCATCCATTATTGGACTGAGGACCAATGCGGCTGGTGCTCGGGCTGTTCAGAATTTAGGTTCGTCAGTGGCATTAAAAGTAATAGCCGTGTCACTCCATCGGTTTATTGTTGCCGCGTGGTAGACCTCGGCAAGGCTGCGGAGTGTTCATTTTCGCATATTATTTGATGCGAAAGTCTCGAAGACTGTTAATACCGTACTGGTATCCCTGGGCTGGTGCTCTGTGGCTTCTGGGGTTAGAAGATCTTCGCCACTTTTGGCCACCTGCCGGAGTATCCAACATGCTCTAAGGCTATGAGTTGGTGTGGCGCCCTCTGCACTGTGAATTTTACAGGGTCCATTGAGCCATCCCTCCAGTACAGTTCCATGCCCTGTGGAGGGTTTTTGCTTTTTGGTGTTTAACCCGGGTGTCTGGCGATAATGCACCCTTTTATTTCGGACTGGGTTTGTATTCAGGGCCGGATTATCCCAAAATTTTATGTCAGTTTTCCAGGCATTTTCCGTTGCACAGTACTTTCGTACTATGGACACCAAGTCAGCAAAGCGTGTAATTTCGCGGCGACTTATGGCGTTGAGGATTCCCTTGTCCATGCAATTATTGCAGAAGAATGATATTGCGTCTTCCTCGCGGCAGTCCCTTATCCTGTTCATGACCAGGAGGAATCTGGCCCAGTAATGGTGTACTGTTTCTTCGGGATCTTGCCTAATTTGGAATAGATCGCTTATGTTTCGGTGGGTGGGTGGAATTGAATCTGAATCCTCACCCAATCTGAAACTCAGGGGCCAAGGAGTTTCCAAACTCGGAAGTTTGGATTCTTGGATGTTTTCCAATGAATCTAGCCCGCTGCCTGACTCTAGGTTCAGGTCTTGAGTGACGTCCTCCCCTCTGCTGGTATCCGGCTTGGAGGGATCGGGAATCCGGACATAGCTAGTCCTTAAGATAGATGAAGGGTTGCGGCATTGTTCCTCCACCACTGCAAAGTGATGGGTGACCTGGGGAGAGTTGATCTCTCTCAGATCGGGTTTAGGCCCAATCTGATCGTAGTCTGTAGCGACTCCCAGGGCAGCGATGCGATCCAAGAGCTCTTTTAGGGAAGAAAGCTCCATTGGAACTAACTGCTCGGCGAGTTCTGAGTTGACGTGAAGATTGCTTTCGATGACCCGAGAAGTCATCGTCGGCGCAGCAGCCGAACAGGTGGTCATAAAAAAACCACCTAGCCCGAGAGTTTGGCCGACAGCCAAAGCTCCCTTGGCAACAGTGCCGTCTTTAAAGATGGGATGAGGCATCCTTCCTGATGGCGACGACACAGCAGAACTCTCAATGAAAGCACCAATGTCGGTGTCAAAACCGGCGGATCTCGGGTAGGGGGTCCCAAACTGTGCGTCTAGGCCGGATGGTAACAGGAGGCAGGGGACACAATGTTTTACCCAGGTTCGGGCCCTCTTGATGGAGGTAAAACCCTACGTCCTGCTTGATTAATATTGATGATATGGGTAGTAGAAGAGTAGATCTACCACGAGATCAGAGAGGCTAAACCCTAGAAGCTAGCCTATGGTATGATTGCATGTTGTCCTACGGACTAAAACTCTCCTGTTTATATAGACACCGGAGAGGGTTAGGGTTACACAAGGTCGGTTAGAAAGGAGGAGATATACATATCTGTATTGCCTAGCTTGCCTTCCACGCCAAGTAGAGTCCCATCCGGACACGGGACGAAGTCTTCAATCTTGTATATTCATAGTCCAATAGTCCGGCCAAAGGATATAGTCCGGCTGTCCGGAGAACCCCTAATCCAGGACTCCCTCACCTACCTTTGCAGCAGCCTACTCCCTCATCTTCTTGCATCTCTGTCGAACCGACGAGGTGGAACTGCCCCGCCTACCGCACGGGAAAAGCCCCGCCCTCGACTTTTAAATAGTACAGTATACTAATTTTGTATCCATGGATTGCGCCATGGAGCAAAGCCTCAAGAAAACGACAGTACACATGTACGGAGTATACATCACGCCCGTCACGTTCGCGTCGCACCCCAGACGGTCGATCGGTTTGGCACGCCGCTCTTCGAATGGAACACGAGTCATATTGTGTTTGCACACACATGTGGGACTGCAATTGAGAACCGACCGTAGGCACACTGCCCGGCCCCGCATGTCGGATGAGTTAATAGAAGAGAGAGACGAGCGATAGTACTACTATAGAAGTGTTGTAGGAGTACATACGTTGGTACCTGGACGATCCCTGCAAGACACGGAATATTAGTTCGTCCATGCATGTGACCAGACTCCAGCAGACACGCCTGGATTGGCTATTGTCTATATATCGTGCAGGCTGTGTTGTACAGGGCTGTAGTTCTGGTGAGAAATCTAAAAAAAGGTTTCTTATCATCTCACAAAATTAGGTGTCATGTGCTTCAGATCACTGCGAGGGTTAAACAGCGACAACTGAGTTGGGCTAGTCATTGGGGGCACATGCATGAAGACTACTCGGCTGCCATCTAGGTCAAGCCGGCTATGTTAATTAGGACATCTATCGACGGATCCCTTTTCTACGAGTTTGTCGGATTTCGGGTTCTGGCAGACCCTTAAGGTTCGAACTCTGGGGTGCGCGCGAAGATTACGTCTTCTACCTCTCCGTCTGGCAAGGACCCTAACTACTGAAAGAACTGCGCAAGAGACACAAGGTTTATACTGGTTCAGGCCACCGTTGTGGTGTAATACCCTACTCCAGTGTGTGGTGGGTGGATTGCCTCTTGGGGCTGATGATGATGAACAATACAAGGAAGAACAGCCTCGCAAGGGTCTGCTCTTGGCTGGGGCAATGAACTCCTGGGAGGAGTTCAGCCACCTTTCTCTCTCTCTCTCTCTCTCTCTCTCTCTATGCTTCCAACCTCTCTATCGAGCCTCCCCTTCCCTTTTTTCAATCCCTTGCTCTGTGGGCGGCTGGTCCTATTTATAGAGGCCCTGGTCCTCTTCCCAACTATTGAGCGGGAAGGGAGCCAACAATGGCGGGCTAATTTGAAGGGGCACAACAAGTATCAGCTATCCTGACAAAAGTAGTCTTCGCCTGCGCAAAGCTCTGGTGATGACGCCGTCTTGGGCTCCACGGTAACCTCCTTCTCGTAGTCCTCCTGGTCTTGGTCTCGTTGCACCGAAATGGCAACCTTTGCCTGATGCCTCCGTACTCCACGGCTGCGCTTGCTCCCTTTGCACCAAAGAGGAAAGGAGGACGCTGCGCGGGCTGGCACCCGCCTGGTGCCCTGAGTCGTCATGGATTGCGTCACGGGCACCTCGCGAGCTATCCCGCCTTGATTTCTCCGCCTCCTCGTGAGCCAGCCTGACGAGGCCGCGCCTGAGGAAGCTCCACGTCATCTGCCCTGCGAGGCTTGGCCCCTCGTGAGGGTCTTGAGTCTTGTGTTGGTGAAGATGGGCCGTGCCGGGCCCCTTTGAGCCACACCGCAGGCCGCAGGCAGGCAAGTCTGGGGACCCCCGTTCCCAGAACGCCGACAGTAGCCCCCGGGCCCAAGGCGCGTCCGGACTTGGCCGTGCTGAGAGGCGAAAGGGCAAGGGCGAAGCGCCGCGGGCCCTAACAGCCTGCGGCCTTGGGCGCCGCGTGGCGGTTGATTGGACGTGGGCGTCTCCACTTCCCAATGGCGCGTCGGTAACTGCACGGATTGGACAAGTCCCTGCATGCAAAGCGGGTCATAATTACCTGCGATCGTGGGGGCCGTTGGTTGTCCATCGCCAGCCATAAGTACGGGCCGGCGCACGCCCTTTCAGTTCATCCCCCCTTGCTTCTCCTTTTTCTTCATGGCCTCGTCGTGGAGGCTCCCGACCGTCGAGAAGGGGAAGCCTTGCCGGGTTGAGCCCGCCTCTCCCCCACCCAAGCGCGACCGAGGGCGCCCTCGCAAGCATCCTGTGGCCACCACGGTGGCTCCCCGCGGCCGTGGAGGCGATCTTTAGCATGGCAACGGGCAGATTGCTGCAGCCAGGGGGCGCGCTCCAGCTGCGCGTCCCCCAGGCCGCGCGTTCGTGCGGCTGAAGCGCTACCGGAGTTCGTCGTGTGGTCGGCGGAGCCGACTAACACCCGGCTCCCGCTTCCTCGCTTCCTCCTCGGCGAGCTTCCGGCCGGCGCCCTGGGCGGCCTCTGGCTCCAGGCCGACGGCTACTGCAGCCGGGCCTCATGGGTCTCCCTGGAGGTCTCCGCGGCCGGGAGCCTGTCCCTGGCCTGAGGTTGGCAGACGTTTGCCCGTGCGCGTGGCCTGAGCCGTCGGTGCACCCTACACTTCAAGTTCGATGGCGACGCCACCCTCCACGTCAGGGTGTTTGGGGAAGATGGTCGCCGTGCAGGGTGTTGCCCCGAGGGTGACGACCGAGGCTGGGAACCCAGCTCCAGTGATGATGGAGGGAGCAGCGCTCGCACGGCTGGCGGCGTTCGGGGTTCCTCGAGCTTCTCCGGTTCTTCTTCAGGCGGTGACTCCTCTAGCGGTGGCCGCGATCAACCTCCACTCCGCCGTGTCTGCTTGGGGGGCGGCAACGTGTCCGCACGCCGCCGCGCCCTGGTGAAGCGCGAGAGGGAGTCCGCCTGAGCTCCGGAGGCAGCTCGGGCCTTCCCCGCGGGCTGGTGTGAGGCAAGCCGCGCCGGATTTGTTCTTCCTTTTCCCTTTTTCCTGCGTAATAAAGACAATAGTGCGGAGCCTTGCAGGGGCGTGTTTGGGTTATCGCTGTTAATCATCGTTTTGCTTTTGTTACCGTTCCTTCCGGCTATGTGCCCGAGCGTGGATAGTTCCCGACCCCGGCCGTGAGGGGGGCGACCGACCCAGGCCCTTTGTTTGTGTCGCGGTGCCCGTGGGGCATGGATTGGAGGGGTGCTCCTGTAAGGGGCCCAGGTCGCGAACTCTTATAATGACTAGGATAGGAACGCTCGCGAGGGCGCTCAACTGCCCCCCCCTCGCGAGGCCTTGCGCAAAAGAAATCGAGGCAGGAGAGTGAAAAGACGAGGAATCGCAAGCCAAAGATGGCAACAACTTCAATAAAACTTCAAATGCGAACAAACAAGCCAACTGCGGAAAGCAAATGAAAAAGCCGCGTCCGGCACCTAATCTAGTCTTCGACGTCTTCTCACCAGCGCAGAGCTAAGTGCTGCCACTGGGCATGGGAGGGAGCCGCAGGGCCTGAGGCCGGCGCTCCTGAGACTCCGGGGCGTGTACAGCCCCACTCATTATTACGTGAGAGTGTCACGGGCGGCGAGCTTCACAGGCGTTGGCCTTCTTCACAGGCTCCGAGCCTTTCTTCTTAGGGGAAACGAGCTTCACAGGCATTCGCCTTCTTCACAGGCTCCGGGCCTTTTCCAAAAAGGATGATCTTCACAGGCGTTCGCCTTCTTCACAGGCGCTGGGCCTTTTCCAAAATGCGATAGCTTCACAGGCACTCGCCTTGCTTCACAGGCTCCGGGCCTTTTCCAAAATGCGATAGCTTCATAGGCACTCGCCTTGCTTCACAGGCTCCGGGCCTTTTCCAAAGAGGATGATCTTCACAGGCGTTCGCCTTCTTCACATGCTCTGGGCCTTTTCCAAAACGCGATAGCTTCACAGGCACTCGCCTTGCTTCACAGGCTCCGGGCCTTTTCAAGGGTAGAACCTCTGGAGGTGCTGGATGTTCCATGCATTCTGGACCGGCACTCCCTCCTGAGTCTCCAAGCATGCGGAGCCGGGCTTGGAAACATGAACAACCTTGAACGGGCCCTCCCACATGGGAGAGAGCTTGTGTAGTCCCTCCCTGGAGAGAACCCGCCTGAGCACGAGGTCTCCTACCTCGAGAGTCCTGTGACGGATGTTGAGGCAGTGATATTGCCGCAACGCTTGCTGGTACCTCGCCGCTCGCAGCGCGGCTTCTCGGCGACGTTCCTCCCCCAGCACGAGGTCCATCCCCCGCATGGCGTCCTGCTGCGCCTCGTCGAACGCCATGACCCGCGCGGAGCGACGTCTGACCTCGTGAGGGAGGACCGCTTCCGCTCCGTAGACCAGGAAGAACGGGGTCTCTCCAATCGGTTTGGTTGCGGTGGTGCGAATGGACCACAGCACGGACTGAAGCTCGTCGTACCAACCTTTGCCACAGGCCTCCAGCTTCTTCTTAAACGTCCTGGTCTTGAGGCCCCTCAGGACCTCCGCGTTGGCTCGCTCGGCCTGGCCGTTGCTTCGGGGGTGCGCCACTGAGGCGTAGCATATCTGCATTCCAAGGTTAGCACAGTATGTTTTGAAGAGGTTACTGGTGAACTGCGAACCGTTGTCCGTGATGATGCGATTCGGCACCCCGAACCAGCTCACGATGCCCTTGATGAACTTGATCGCGGAACCCGCGGGAATGGTGCAGACAGCCTCTACTTCAGCCCACTTGGTGAATTTATCCACGGCGATGTAGAGGTAGCGGTAGCCCCCTGGCGCCCGAGGAAACGGGCCCAAGATGTCCAGCCCCCAGACTGCGAATGGCCACGAAAGGGGGATAGTCTGCAAGCCTCCTGCTGGCTGGTGGATCTGCTTGGCGTGGAACTGGCAGGCTTCACAAGCTTTCACTAGTTCCACGGCGTCGTTGAGCGCGGTGGGCCAATAAAACCCACTGCGGAACGCCTTGCCGACGAGGGTCCACGATGATGAATGATGTCCGCAGTCCCCGCCATGTATATCTTCCAGTAGTTCCTTCCCTTGCTCCCTGGAGATGCAGCGCAGGGATACACTATTTGGTCGCTTCCGATAGAGCTCTCCGTCTTTGATGCAGTATGGCGTGGCCTGGCGTGCCACTCGCTCCACTTCCTCCTCCTTCTCCGGCAAGGTCCCTTGCGTTAAGTAGCTTCGGAGCTCCGTGATCCAACATCCCTCCTGAGGCTCCATCGTCAGGAGTAGGCGCGCTCCTGAGGCCGGGCCATAGGTCAGAGCGCCTGAGGCAGGTGGTTGGGGGAGCTCCTCCCAGGGCTGAGCCGTGTTTGATAATGACGGCAGAACTGAGGGCTTGAAGAGCCGCTCCTCGAAAACGCCAGGCTCCTGGGGTAACCGTCTGGACGCACGTTTGGCTATGTCGTCGGCCTCCTGATTGGTGCCACGGGGCACATGCTGCAACTCCAACCCCCAGAATTGCTTCTCCATCCTGCGGACTTCCGCAAGATAGGCTTCCATGTGCTCATCCTTCGGCTCGTACACCTTGTTGGAGAAATTGACAAGGAGCTACGAATCGCCCTTGATGGTGAGGCATTTCACTCCGAGGGCGGCCGCGGCCTTTAAGCCCGCTATTAAACCTTCATACTCTGCTATGTTGTTGGAGACCTTTTCGCCTTGCTAGAAGTAGAGTTGCACGGTGTAATAGAGCTTGTCCTGTGTGGGCGATATAAGCACCGCCCCAGCTCCAGCGCCATGCCTGGAGAATGCCCCATCGAAGTACATGACCCAGCCTTCTGGCGCCTTGCTTCCCAGGGATAGGGACCGATCTTCATCGGCCTTGAGGCCTGGCGCCTCCGTCCACTCTGCCACAAAATCCGCCAACGCTGCTCCCTTGATGACCCTGGTCGTGCTGAATTCGAGCCGAAACGCTTGCAGTTCTATGTTCCACTCAGCGACCCTTCCAGCTGAATTAGGGCTCCTGAGCACTCTCTCCAGGGGGTATGACGAGACGACCTTGATGGGGTGACCCTGAAAATAGTGCCGCAGCTTGTGCGAAGCCACCAGTAGCGTGAAGAGGAGTTTCTGAGGCATGGGGTATCGTGCTCTTGCATCCCGCAGCACTGTGCTGATGAAGTACACTGGGTGCTCAACGAGGCGGAGTGCGTCAGTGCTGGTGGCTCCTTCCGGAGACCGTGGCCCCTCTTGAGGCGATGAGGCCTCCTGAGACTGGCCATCTGGAAGAGGGGCCTCTTCCGCCTCTGGTGCGCCCCTCTGCGGCGGCTGATCCTCCTCAGCCGCGGTGGCGGTTTCTGTTGGCCTTCCTTGTCTCTACTCTGCCTTGTCCCGGGCTGCTGCCGTGGTTTTGATTCGGCGCTCGTCTCTGACTGCCACCAAAGCTGCGCTGGCGGAGTAGGGAGTGGCGGCGAGGTAAAGCACCAGGGGCTCCTGAGGGCGCGGAGCCACCATGACCGGTGGGCTGGTCAGGTATCTCTTGAGATCCTGGAACGCCTTGTCGGCCTCTTCAGTCCACTCAAAGGGCCCCTTTTTCTTCATTAGCTGGAAGAAGGGCATGGCTCGTTCTCCCAACTTGGAGATGAAGCGCCCTAGTGCGGTCACGTGCCCCATGAGCTTCTACATTTCTCTGAGAGTCTTTGGCGGGCTCATGTCTTCCACCGCCTTGACCTTCTCTGGGTTAGCCTCGATGCCTTGGTGGGACACGAGGAAACCCAAGAGCTTGCCCAAGGGGACTCCGAACACAAACTTCTTTGGGTTGAGCCGTAGGTTCACAGCGTTGAGGCTCATGAAGGTTTCCTGCAAGTCCTGTATCAAGGTCCCGGCCTCTCGAGACTTTACCACAATGTCATCGACGTAAGCTTCAACATTCTTCCCAAGCTGCGGGCCCAAGGTGATGTGCATCAGCCGCTGAAAGGTCGCCCCTGCGTTACGCAGCCCGAATGGCATGCATGTGTAGTAGTATACCCCACACGGGGTTAGGAAGGCTGTCTTCTCGACGTCTTCTATCGCCATCTTGATCTGGTGATACCCGAAGAAGGAATCCAGGAAGCATAACAGGTCGCATTCCGCAGTGGAATCGTCGATCTGGTCGATGCGGGTGAGTGGGAACAAATCTTACGGGCATGCTTTGTTCAGGTTGGTGAAGTCAACACACATACGCTCCTTCCCTCCCTTCTTTGGCACAATGAAAGGGTTGGCCAACCAATCTGGGTATCGGACCTCGCGGATGACCCCAGCGGCTTCTAATTTGCGGGTCTCTTGGACGATGAAGGCCTGCTTTTCTGTGGACTGCCGCCTGGCCTTCTGCTTCACAGGGCGCACGTTGGGGCACACGTTGAGGTGATGCTCGATTACACTCCTGGGGATCCCTGCCAACTAGTCTGGCTCCCAAGCGAATACCTTCTTGTTTGCGCGTAGGAACCCAACCAGGGCCTCCTCCTGCTTGGGTTTGAGGTGGGCGCCTATGGTGAAAGTGGCGTCGGTGGATCCGTCCTCATCGACGGGTATCTGCTTGGTTTCTGCCTTGTCTTGGGTGAACAACTGCTTCTTCTTGGCGGGTGCAACCCCCTTGGGCTCGGGGGTCTCCAAGTCGGTGAGCTGTGCCGACGCCGCCGTCTTGAAGGCGAGCTTGAGCGCCCGCAGCGTGTCCCCGGTGTCTCCGTGCATAGTGAGGACACCGCTGCTCCCGGGCATCTTCATGAGGTTGTACACCGGGTGCGTCGCGGCCATGAATTGGGCCAGCGCTGGGTACCCGAGGATGGCGTTGTAGGGGAGGCCGATGGGGGCGATGTCGAAGTCAACCAGCTCCGTGCGGAAGTTGTCCTAGGTGCCGAAGGTCACTGGGAGCCGGATCTGCCCCAAGGAACTGGATGACTTGCCCCCAACGCCCGAGAAGGGCCGGCTGGGTTGCAGCCGTTCCAGGGGTATGCGGAGGAGGTTGAAGGCCTCGACCGAGAGCACGCTGAGGCCCACGCCACCGTCAACGAGGGTTCTGGTGACAGCCACCTGGCAGATGGTGGGGGTGCACAACATGGGGAGCGCGCCCGAGCAGGCCGAGTTGGAGGGGTGGTCCTCCGAGCTGAAGGTCAGGCTGGTCTCGGGCGCCGCCCGATCCAGGGGAGCCCCCTGCCGCGTGGAAGCGGCGCTGACCCGGCGGACGAACGGCTTGACGTGGTGACTTGTGGGCGGCGCCTGCGAGCCACCCAGGAGGGCCGCGACAACTGGGGGTGTTGGTGTAGCGCGATGGGACGGCGCAGGAGAGCCCCCTACGGCGCGGACGAGCTCGGGGGCGGCCTGGCGCTCCGCGCAGGCTCGTCAAGCGTCAGACATGAGCGTGATGGTCGGAGGAGAACGGAGTAGTGGAAGACGAATTCCGGCGCACCCTACCTGGCGCGCCAAATGTCGGATTTCGGGTTCCGGCAGACCCTTAAGGTTCGAACTCTGGGGTGCGCGTGAAGATTACGTCTTCTACCTCTCCGTCTCGCAAGGACCCTAACTACTGAAAGAACTGCGCAAGAGACACAAGGTTTATACTGCTTCGGGCCACCGTTATGGTGTAATACCCTACTCCAGTGTGTGGTGGGTGGATTGCCTCTTGGGGCTGATGATGATGAACAATACAAGGAAGAACAGCCTCGCGAGGGTCTGCTCTTGGCTGGGGCAATGAACTGCTGGGAGGAGTTCAGCCACCTTTCTCTCTCTCTCTCTCTCTCTCTCTCTCTCTCTCTCTCTCTATGCTTCCAACCTCTCTATCGAGCCTCCCCTTCCCTTTTTTCAACCCCTTGCTCTGTGGGCGGCTGGTCCTATTTATAGAGGCCCTGGTCCTCTTCCCAAATATTGAGCGGGAAGGGAGCGAACAATGGCGGGCTAATTTGAAGGGGGACAACAAGTATGAGCTATCCTGACAAAGTAGTCTTCGCCTGCGCAAAGCTCTGGTGATGACGCCATCTTGGGCTCCACGGTGACCTCCGTCTCGTAGTCCTCCTGGTCTTAGTCTTGTTGCACCGAAATGGCAACCTTTGCCTGATGCCTCGGTACTTCGTGGCTGCGCTTGCTCCCTTTGCACCAAAGAGGAAAGGAGGACGCTGCGCGGGCTGGCACCCGCCTGGCGCCCTGAGTCGTCATGGCTTGCGTCACGGGCACCTCGCGAGGTATCCCGCCTTGATTTCTCCGCCTCCTCGTGAGCCAGCCTGACAAGGCCACGCCTGAGGAAGCTCCACGTCGTCCGCCCCGCGAGGCTTGGCCCCTCGCGAGGGTCTTGAGTCTTGTGTTGGTAAAGATGGGCCGTGTCGGGCCCCCTTTGAGCCACGCCGCAGGCCGCAGGCAGGCAAGTCTGGGGACCCCCGTTCCCAGAACGCCGACAGAGTTTATATTTAATTTGAGCTTTGATCCTCGTCTAGTTTGTCTGTCGGGATTCATCTTGTCTCCTTTGGGTAGTGAGGTTATGATTTCTTGTCATGTGGCATTTTTTCAGATCAAAATGACGACAACTGTGCCTCCGGGGCATGTGCATGAAGACTTCTCGACAGTCATTGCCGAGGTCAAACCGGCTCTGACTGGTAGACAAAACAAAACTAGTACTCCACTATATAGGCAGGAGCCTCCGCGCTTGCTTGCTAGTGTTGCTCTCTTCACACTGTCTCATCCTCTCCAAATCTAAACACAACAGCGGTGGCCACACCCTCTCTCTACTCACGGCTGGTCATGGATCCAGCCGGATCCTCTCCGACGGGGAAGGTGAGAAGGTGCAACATTCATGCGGTTGTCCTCAGCGACGGCTCTTACCCACTACCGGCGTGTCCCGATCAGCGTGCCTTGACGTTCTCTCCCAAGCATCATTGGCGAGGGAAGGCCTCCCACCCCTTCTTCCTCGCTCCGTAGTGTGGGCAGATCCGGCCTCCCGCCACCCACCTAGCGACATCCCGGCGACCCTCAGGTATAACTTCCTTCGAAACCGGCCTTGCTCTACTTCCTGAGCTCCTGACGTCGCTGCATTTGTATCTTTTACTATTTCTCAGGCCCCCTCGTAGATAGGATCGATCGGCTGTTCGAAAACCATCTAAATTTTTTACTGTTAAGAGGTAAAACTAGTTCATGCACTTTAATCTAGTACTACTTGGTTCAAACAAGGAAGAAAGGGGGTGGGGTGGGGGAAGATTTGTTACCTGAATCTAGGACTTGGTCGAAAGAGGAAATAATGGGGGCGAAAAGTAGCAGAGACTGGCTATCCAACTGGTCTCTAGGTCTAATAGGGTAATAAAGGGAACACAGTACAAACTCAATATAAACTTGATCTATTGGTTGAAAAAGGAAGGAAAGTGGGGACTGGGGGACAAGTCAATAGAGTAAGTCCAGCACTAGATTTGCTAGCCTCACATGGTATAAGGTGGCTATATACCAAACAAAAATGGGACCAACCCAGATATCCTCTTTTGATGTTTGTTGCCCCGAGCCGCTCTTATGTAATGCCACTGGTAAAATGTAGCAGTCACACTGTTAAAAGTAAGGACATGTTAAACCAATGTTGTTTTCAATGTATTGCCTCCAGTAATATGAATCAATGGCACTTTTTTTTCATGTCCTTCTAAATTTCCCATTAAGATAAGTTGCTTCTTTTTGTTAGAGATGCAACTGTCCTGGTCCGCCTACTCTCCCGTGCCCAAATACCGACTCTGTAGCAGCTGCTAATGTAATGTTGCTGGTAAAATGAAGCAATGGAACCATTAAAGTAATGTCATATTTAACGGTTGTCATAGTTAATCCTAATGCCCACACTAATATCTAGCAATGCTGCTAGAAATTGCTACTGTCCTTGTACGATTGACATTCAGATAAGGAACATGCTTTTTTTCATTTGATGCATGTTTCATCACTTGTTAGTCACCCTCATTTCCACCTTTTTATGCAAATAGAGTTATACATTTCATGCTTGATCTTAGTTGAACTGCACAAATGATATCCAAATTATAGTTGACCATTCCAGGAGCTTCACGACCAACCTTGATGTTGCTCAATTTTATTGCAACTAATGAAGAAGAAGCTCTGTGGGTTTCGTTTTCTGATGGAAATGGAACCGGGGCTGGAGCCCTTTTCTTAAAAAAGAAGAAGAAGAAGCTACTAGCTCATGGGACATTGCTTTATTTTAGGTGAACTGCACCAAAAGGTCCCATGAATTGAATCATCCATGTTGGTGACTGGTGTCATCCCTTCTATGATGGTGTTGACTGCAGATATGGTTCCCATCACGAGGTATGTTCCTTTTTGGTCTGACCGTTTGCCAAAGATCTTGCATGTTGATCCTGCTCTTGTGCTACTGTTTTGGCACTGCCATGATAAAGCAGTAATGTTATTATTTTGCACCTTAATCTAGTGGCACTATTAATTTGAGGCAATGTTTTGGCACCGCTGGTGCCACTGTTTTTTTATATCGAAAGAGGGGGTTCCCTCCAATTTCATTAAAGAAACCCAACCATAGAGAACCATTATCCGACAACATCTCAGTGTAAACGGGCAGTTATGCAACTACTACTAGAACAGACTGAGTACTAGCAGGATACAAGTTCGCCACATAAGCTAGGCAGGTAGGGGGGCGCAGCACCACCTCGACCAAGTTTGGATTACAACCCAAATGCTACCACAGAAACATCAGGGGGAAGATATGGACTGAAAGAGACAGCTTCAGCATCCCAGTCTAAGCACCCCCGGCCTTCATCCTTGCGGCGCACGGTACACCTCGTTTGCCACCTGCTCGACCCTAGTGTCACTGATAAAATGAAGTAATAATACAGTTAAAATAGAGCGAGTGTCCTCTCTATCATTTCATGTCCAATGTAGATAAAGAAAGTGATTCTCTTTGTTAATGTATGTTTCATCAACTAGTCCCATTGTTAATGTTTAAGCGTTTCTGCAAACTGGGGTGCTTAATTTTAGTTGATCTGCACAAAAATATAGATTTGAATGTCTCAAGGCCTCTCCTTGTACTACCGCTGTACACTGATGTTCATCACTGGCAGAAGGTGTATCGGGGAGACTTGGGACGATTTCCAGTATGAGGTGTGGCGTACCGTATGAGGCGTCGCATGGCCCATCTCGCCCTCGCAGCATGGCATACTATGATACTATCACAATATTTTCTTATATTTATTTTGCGTGTTTCATCAACTAGTGCCACTATAATGTAATCACACTTTTTCATTATCTGTGCAAACAGGGTTATTCAGCTGCATTTTGGTGGAACTGCACAAATATACGGATGGAACCGGCATATATGCGGAGTGCGAGGTGTGCCAAGTAAAAATTACCGACACCAACCATGCTCCATGCATGCATTGGCATCCACCACCACCAGTGGGATGTGTGGTGCTCTCTGTGGACAGATCTTTCTCGGCAGCAAATCCTCTAACCAAGTACTAGTAGCTTATATTGGAAGTTTTCTAGGGAGTACTCTTTTCTGAAAGAAGCACCAATATATTTCTCTTTATTTGTACACAGTGTCACAACTTTGACCCAAATGTCTAGAGCTATTTAAGGGTGATTGGCGTAGTACTCAGAGACTGATTGTAAGCATGATTTTCATTAGCTGTCACACTGATTGTAAGCATGAGCAGGTGGAAGATTAGGTTAGTGCGAAGCTTACCTTAAACCCTACCACCGCCGTTGAAACGAGGCGAGCGTCGAGGGGACCATGGAGAACGGCGGGGAAGTGACGTCGCACCATCCGGCCTCCTCTTGCGGTGGGAGAATGAATACTCCCGTGGCTCCGGCTGGCTCTGCACCCTCACGAACGGCAGACCATACTTGATCCATTCGTTATCCTCTGCGTGCTCGACCTTCGACCTGTACGCCCACCACCTCCGCCTGACTTTCACCTCAGGCGAATCTGTCTGCTCCATCGCCCAAAGGAGATACTCGATGAACTCGAAGGACTACGACGTGACTGCCGCCGAGGATTACATGTACATCGCCGCCCTCATCGCCGTCGTCTCGCTCTTTCGCATACATTGCCACATGGCCCTCATCATCCTTGAAATCTCCCACTCATTGTCAAACCAAGTAAGGATCTCCTTCAACCTGGCTAACTTTGCCTGGTCGCCGCCGGCGATCTGCCTGATTCATTGCTGCATCCTCTCCATAAATGTCCTTCTGAGTGGTACGGTGCTATCTTTGGAAGCTGGGAGGAGAGACGGTGGTCTTGCAATAGAGAAGAGGGAGAGGTGAGACGGTGGTTTTGGAATGGAAATGATGGAGAGGAGAGGAGGTGGTTTTGCAATGGAGAAGAGGGAGAGGCGACACGGTGGTTTTGGAATGGATATGATGGAGAGGAGAAGAGGTGGTTTTCCAATGGAGAAGAGGGAGAGGAGAGACGGTGGTTTTTGAATGGAGATGATGGAGAGCAGAGGAGGTGATTTTGCAATGGGGAAGAGGGAGAGGAGCGTGTTGTAGCGATTTAGGATTGGACGAGAGGGCCGGCGTGCTGTGACTGGATCAAAATCAAAATCAATTTAACCTTCAATTAAGAAAGCGATCCCACATTAACTAGTCTCCCTTTTATTCTGGGTCATAATTGACCTTGATTTTCGCAAATAAAATATACGTTATACGTTGCAAAAATAATATAATTTGAAAGTACATTCAGATAGGAACCAAACGATACAATTTTTGGTGACATGCATTCACATTTTGCTCGTCAAATACATCAGGTGGTCAAAGTTTGACCCAAAATACGCAAAACAAAAAAATACTTCCAAGACCAGCGCCGCTCTTCCGCTCTTCTTCCCTTAAACCACCACCGCTCCTCTCCTGTTCCAATCTAAATCCAGCGCCGCTCCTCTCCTCTTCCATTTCAAAACCACTGCCCCTCATCTCCTATTCCAATCCAAAACCAACGTCACTCCTCTCCCGTTCTAATCCAAAACCAGCATTGCTCCTCTCCTCTTCCATTCAAAAACCACCACCGGCATGTGAAGGTGCTGTGGAGAAGTAGATCGATGGAGGAGTACAACTGAGAAGTGAGGATCGCAGATGGCGACCCTGTGAAGCTAGCTAGGATGTTGGAGATACAGTCTTGGTTTGACAACAAGGACCAACTAGTGGCGACGGTGACATCCATGGCCAAATATCTACAATAGAGTGAAAAGGCGGCGATACTCCCGGAGGGAGTCGCGCGGGAGTACATAGAGCTTCTCCTCTGGGCCATGGAGCAAACAGATTCACTGAATCTGATCGTGAGGGAGCGGTGGTGGGAGTATCGATCCCGGATGGAGCATCCACCAGAGATTGAAGGATCGAGCATCTACAGGGTGCCGTTTGTGAGGGTGTCGTGCCAGAGTGAGCCGGTGGAGTCTTCGTCAACCGAACCCAACTGCAAGAGGAGAAAAACAGTTGGCCCGATGACGCTTCCCCGCCATCCTGTCCCTCGCCGTTCACATCGTCTCAAGGGGCGGCTGTCTGCCGCCGAGGAATAGGAGGGGCTGCCCCCAGCCCAATAGTCAGGAAGGTTGTGAATTGTCAGGAGGAGCTTAGGGTTGTCAGTATTTGCAGGTTGTGAATTGTGTTTTGTGTTTTGTATTTTGAGAGTACTTTCAGATATGAATGTCTTTTGAATTTCAGATTTGCAGTATTGAGCATATGAAGTATTTTATGAATTCTAGAGATCTATTTTTAGCACTTAAAAAATGTAGTTTCATAGGAGTATAAAAGTGCAGACAATGTGATTCTCCGAGAAGAAACTGCAAGTTTTAGTTTCAGATATGAAACTCCAAGTTCAGTTTCAGATAAGAAACTACAACTTTCAGAGGCAGAGCATTTATATTAACACGACCTTTTCAAACAGTGTTTACACCATGTTGTAAGTTTTATTCATGGTTGAAACTAGAACTACTAGCTAGTTAACATCATGCCGATCAACATTCATGCATAGCACATCTTCATATGATGCACTGCTACCTCTTGAGCACTTGCGTTGGTTTTCCCTTGAAGAGGAAAGGGTGATGCAGCAAAGTAGCGTAAGTATTTCCCTCAGCTTTTGAGAACCAAGGTATCAATCCAGTAGGAGGCCACGCACGAGTCCCTCGCACCTACACAAACAAATAAATCCTCACAAACAACGCGATAAGGGGTTGTCAATCCCTACACGGTCACTTACGAGAGTTAGACCTGATAGATATGATAAGATAATATTTTTGGTATTTTTATGATAAAGATGCAAAGTAAAATAAAAGGCAAAAGAAATAAATGAGTATTGGAAGATTAATATGATGGAAGATAGACCTGGGGGCCATAGGTTTCACTAGTGGCTTCTCTCAAGAACATAAGTATTTACGGTGGGTAAACAAATTACTGTTGAGAAATTGACAGAATTGAGCATAGTTATGAGAATATCTAGGTATGATCATGTATATAGGCATCATGTCCGAGACAAGTAGACCGACTCATGCCTGCATCTACTACTATTACTCCACACATTGACCACTATCCAGCATGCATCTAGAGTATTAAGTTCAAGAGAACAAAGTAACGCTTTAAGCAAGATGACATGATGTAGAGGGATAAACTCATGCGATATGATGTAAACCCCATCTTGTTATCCTTGATGGCAACAATAAAATATGTGCCTTGCTGCCCCTACTGTCATTGGGAAAGGACACCGCAAGATTGAACCCAAAGCTAAGCACTTCTCCCATTGCAAGAAAGATCAATCTAGTAGGCCAAACCAAACTGATAATTCGAAGAGACTTGCAAAGATAATCAATCATACATAAAAGAATTCAGAGAAGATTCAAATATTGTTCATAGATAAACTTGATCATAAACCCATAATTCATCGGTCTCAACAAACACACCACAAAAGAAGATTACATCGAATAGATCTCCACAAGAGAGGGGAGAACTTTGTATTGAGATCCAAAAAGGGAGAAGAAGCCATCTAGCTAATAACTATGGACCCGTAGGTCTGAAGTAAACTACTCACACTTCCTCGGAGGGGCTATGGTGTTGATGTAGAATCCCTCCGTGATCGATGCCCCCTCCGGCGGAGCTCCAGAATAGGCCCCAAGATGGGATCTCGTGGATACAGAAAGTTACGATGGTGGAATTAGGGTTTTGGCTCCGTATCTGGTAGTTTGGGGGTACGTAGGTATATATAGGAGGAAGGAGTATGTCGGTGGAGCAACAGGGGGCCCACGAGGGTGGAGGGCGCGCCTGGGGGGGGGGGGTAGGCGCGCCCCCTACCTCGTGCCCTCCTGGTCGAAAATCATGTTCCCGAAGGTTTCATTCCGTTTGGACTCCGTTTGATATTCTTTTTCTGCGAAACCCTAAAATAGGCAAAAACAAACAATTCTGGGATGGGCCTCCGGTTAATAGGTCAGTCCCAAAAATAATATAAAAGTGTATAATAAAGCCCAATAATGTCCAAAACAGAATATAATATAGCATGGAACAATAAAAAATTATAGATACCTTGGAGATGTATCATGCACCGTCAAAAAGATATGCTATTGTCAAAAGCCCACACAATGTCGAGTGTGCGTAAAATAGAGAAAACGAGGGACAGAATTTTGGTAAGTGTTGGACGTGGTGTGCGTAGATGACAATTGGGACCCATATGTCAATAAAGGCAGAGGCAAAATTTTTGGAGATATTTTCTCTGCACAGGTGGAATCGAACCCGGGAGGAATAACTGTCAGGTAGTGTCACTTGGCCACTAGGCTAGGTTAGTTGTTTCGTTACTAATAAGGCACTTCCTCAGGTGGTCGGATCTCATCCTGCGCCTTTGTGCGCTCGCCGCAACGCCGCTGTCTGCCGTTGTGAACATGTTGAACAAACGAGAGGAATCTGGAGAGGACTGTATGTGGAGAGGTGGACAGTCGGGACCCACCAGGTCTATGGCCGTACGCAAGGAAGTGCCTCATCGAAAAAATACTTCCTCCTAATGCTATATTGATGTTGGGGCCCACGGGTTTGTCAATATAGTTACATTTTTAGGTGCTTCAACGTAGTTACTATAGGAGATAAATTCACAACGAAGCCGGGGAGCTGGCAGGTATCATTTATTATCACTGGGGCAACAAGTATCAGCTGGGTTTTGGGTTGCCCCGTCTAGGCTTTCTTTTTTAACATGCGCATCCCACGACCTCGGATGGGAGGTCCATCGGCCTGTTTGTATTTTCTTGAGGCTCGTCATGTATCGACCAGCCTATGGACCTCCCATCCGAGGTTTTATTTTTCCTGAAACATTGGCAGCCCAATTTATGTATTTTTTTGAAGAAAACGCAGAGGTCTATTCTATTTATCTATATAAGAATAGGAACGCTCGCCCACCCCAACATTATAATTAGAATCAGCCCAGCAAAATCATGTATTTCGAGAAAGTGCAAATGGCCTAAAAATCAAGATTCTCAATGTTTGAAATTTGTTGCACAGGGAGTAAACATGCGCCTAGCGAGACACATGAATTTTTGAAATCCATTTAGGTGCACTGTCACGTGTGCATGTAGCTCAAATTTGATATTTGCACATTATACCCGTAGAAAATCAATCAATCAATGTACTAAAATGTCTTAATGATCTCTGTGATTTTTTTTGAAATTAAAATGTCCCTCCTTTGGTAACATGTATGTTCACCGTGGGATAATTAATTTAACATGCATTGTATTTGTGGTAGATTCGCGGTCTGTGTGTGGGTGTGTGCGTCTGGAGGTGGCGGGTGGCTCGCAGTACACTACGAGTTGTGAGCCACCGTGCAGGGTTGGCCGTTTTGTTAGACAGGCCGGTGGCACATCAGAGTCTTTAAATCATTATTTAAAACATTACACAACCCTTTCATACATAATTGTTTTGGACACATGCAGTCGATGGTTGTCCTACACGACACTCGATACCCGCGTGTGACACTTTCTATGGGCCCGCGAGGTCGTCATCCATCACTTTGACGAACATCCGGCAGTGAGGTTAATTGACCAGCAAGGTAGAATCTTTTATTTTTGTGTTATGGTGGTATATAGTACGCGTCGAAGAGGTGGGAGGGTACTAGCATAAATACTATACGTACGCGTCCGTGAACAAGTACACCTCACTCAGTGTCGACACTTTTTGGTTTCCGAGGCACGTGCCACATCAAAATTGTGAAGTTGGTTATTCAAACATCACATATCACCTTTTTGGGCCACATGCATATCCTAGCTAGGACACTCACATGTGATGCTTCCATCTATGGGCCCAGGAGGCCATCATCAATGCATGCATGCATCACTTTCACCTACATCGGGAGAGGTTAATTAATTTCACCATCGATGAGGATTCTTTTGGGTTGTACATATATTACGGCAGGATCATATAGTATGCGGTGAAGAGGGGGAAGGGGACCATCATATGTAGTACGCTTGATATGACCCTCGCTCTGTGTGGGTGCATGGTTTATGGTTTTTGAGGCATGTGGCACATCAAAGTTGTGCATTTTGGGTATTCAACATATATATGTTTGGCCCACATGCAAAGCAGTGGTGGTTGCCCTCTCGCACCCACTTAACCGGTTATCAGCGATATCGATGCTTTCCATTTGTGGGCCCGCTTGGTCCATCACTATTTTTTTCCTGACAACAAGAGAGTTTAATTTGACTTAGGAGGGGATTATTATTTTTGCTCTAGGATGACATGCATGATACAGCTTGAGCACACACACATGCATGTGTACGCATGAATCCCTCCCATCGAGTCGAAGTGGCTAGTACAACAACATCATGAACCGATCTCGCTCTGTGTGGGGAGCTAATGTATGATTTTTGACACACGTGCCACATCAATGTTGTGTATTCAAACATGCATGCATGCACCACCTCCATACATATGCATGTAGTGGTTGCCTTCGAACGGTACACTCCCTCGCGTGGTAATCGGCAACAAGCCTATATATTCGTGGGCCCGCGTGGACATCCATGATCACCTGACAAACAACAAGATAGGTTACCATGGCTGATTCTTCATTTGGTTCGTGTTATCGTAGTATATGTCATGGTGAGATTCAGACCTAATTAAGTTTGAGCGCATATACCATGCACACATGCATGCATGAATCCCCGTCGTTGGCTTGAAGTGTGGTGTAACATACATATTCGTCGTCAACTTAACCCTCACTCAGTCTAGCGATTTCTAGTTCGAAATCATGGTGCCACATCAAAGTTGTTCCATTGTTACTCAAAAACACCTCTCCATACATATGTTTGGGACACATGCATGCAGTGGTTGTCTTCGGGGACTAGCTACTTGCGTGATTATTGGCGAGCTAGCCCATCTCCAGGGTCGCATGGACGGGCATCACTTTGACCAACAACAAGAGAGAGGTTGTACGGCCAAGGTGGATTATTCTTGGTATGTTTTATGATCCATCTTGGTGAGACATATGCCTCTCTGGCCCTGTCGGGGATATACCCCGCGGTGTAAACCGGCCGGAAGTTAACCCGGCCGGACTTGGCGGTTTATCTGAAGACCCCGCTGACACTTGGCGAGTTACTGGTGACCCGCCCTGACCTGGCGGTCTACAAGAAACCCACCTGATCATTATGACTCGCTGGTGATCCGGCGTGTGGGACAGACGGATGACAAGGACCAAGGCCCAGAAGGCCGTTTCACGTTTAACGGTGGGCCGGTTTAAGAGGAAAGGCATGAGAAACATTTATCTTACAAGGAGTTAAGACCTGGACTTGTATCCGGTTTGTATTAGAGATAGACTAGTCCTAATCCTAAGAGGACTCCACATGTAAACCGCCCCTTCAACATATATAAGGAGGGGCAGGGTTCCTCAAAGGGGAGAAGATTCACAAGTTCCACAAGTTGGATAAGTTAGGTTTAGACAATAGCTCTCGAGATAGAGCACTCTTGTAACGGTGATCATGATCATCAATATCAATGAAGCAGGATGTAGGCTTTTACCTCCACCGTGAGGGGCCGAACCTGGGTAAAACATCACGTCTCTTGTCCCGCTCAACCCCTCTCAAGCTACCACATAGATGCGTTGGCCTCGCAACTAAGTCCTGACACTAAGGACATCTGCCGTGACAATTCCACGACAGTTGGCGCCCATCGTGGGGCCTGTGCACGGTGGTGTTGAGTTTTTGAAGGGATCTTGTCTAGGGATCGAAGGGCTCGTGATTTTGTCAGATGAGGAAGAACCGGCAAGATCGTTATTTCACGATCGGGAATATGATTAACTTTGGGGCTGGCGGTACAAGGTTTGAGCTACCTTGTTGCTGTTACTGTGCACTACGTCCAAGCATCAAATCAGAATCAGTACTAAGTACTAGTGGCCGGTTTAGCAAGTAAAGGAGAAGATCAAACACAGGCCGGCTACTCTCGTCAGGATCAATCTAGTAATACTACTATTCATCAGGAAGCTACGCTACTGTTCGGATCCACATGCATGCAGTCAAACGCATAATTGGAAATCAGCGACGACTCGGGCGGATTGGTCAAGCCAGTCACGACTTGGAGAAGGACCCAGGTATAACTCGGACGACTCTTGCTGCACCGTGGAGTCGCCAGGGCCTGCTCCAAAATCACCATGGTCCGAGCCGCCCTCGCCTCGCATGCTGAAGCCACTTTACTGCTCAGAGCTTCGCCTCCGCCAGATCTCCATAAACCGGATGCTACTTCGCCAGATCTGCTAACCCTCCATCCGTGCCGTCGCTGAGCCGCTAGTTGTTTGACCCGCCTCAGCCGCTCTTCTCACCGTGAGTCGCCGCGGCCGCTACGCCAGTCCGACAGTTTCGAGGCTCCTCCGGCCGCGTCTACCTCAAGCCACCGGCTGCCAAGTCTGTCTCTAAACCGCCGCCGGTCCATGTCGTCACCTCTGCAATAAAGTCACCGGCGCGCCTCCGCCTTCGCGGACCCGTCTTCAAGTTGCCAGCCGTTTCTGGAAGTGGAAACAATTACGACCTGGAAGTGGATACTGACCTGGCCTTGTTGCGTTGTTGCCTTTGGCCGGCTGTCGTGGCCTCGGGCCTGACCTCGTGTCGCCTGCCGCCATCTCAACCTTGGGCCAATTCGGCCGCGCCCCTCAACAAGTCGCCGTTGCTGGCCCGCGCGTCAAGCCACCGCTAATACGGCCTCGAGCTGTTACCTCTGCAGCTTTAACCTCCGTTGACTTCTGTTGCTTGGTTGAGCCGGCCCTGCAGCCTGATTTCAAATCGACTTCACGACTTCATTCGCGTCTGCACCTTCGCTCTTGTGCCATCGGACCAAGCCTTTGCGTCTGCTGCCATGGCCTGCCTGCGCCCTCACCCCTTGGCCTGTTTCTGTCAAGAGCCGCTGGCTTGAGAGTTTGCTTTTGCAGGAGTAACAAATATGAGATACAGGAAGGAAGTAGTAAATGAGTTTTACAGCAGTTTGGATATTCGATAAGTTGAATGTCAAGGGCTTCAGAGATGGTTGTATCTATGATGGGCTGCCGTCGTCTCAAATCTGATGGCAGAAGCAAATTACAATGGCAGTAAAACTCAGAGGCTGGGCACAAGTCACCGGACCAAGCGGAGAGCCACGTACACAGTGCATATTCCGATGCTGAGTTATCCACGAAACTAAAATGTGCTTATCCAGTATGAGCACCTGAGATATAAAAATGCCAGGTGATATTCGTCCGATTTATTTTAGCGCATATTAATTTGTTTGAAAACAATTACTCTGTCTTTCAATATATTTTATGTAGGACAAGGTCCATTACAAAAGTGGCATCGTACCATGGACAGGAGTCTCGCACCGGTTTAAATGTCGTGGCGAACTCTCGCACCTGCACCAACTGCCACTGCCGCGCCCGAATTGTCGGTCCGCACTGATTTACAAATGCCGCGGCCGACTCTCCCGTCCGCACCGGCTTACAGCACCGCGGGCGACTCATATGTTTATGCCGCCGCTGAAGTCGCGGCCGTCTTTCGTCGTCCGTCTATCGTGACCTGGTCTACATCAACTAGCCGGGACTATGCCTGCGATTGACTCGCTCGTCCGCACCAATTTACAACGCCGTGGCCGACTCGGTCGTGATTAATTTCAGCTTCACCATGGTGATCATCAACTCCACGGTGGATAACCCCTGGCATGATATATCAGGTGAAATCCATCCAATATATTTTATATTACATATTGCCTTCTTTAAAAGAGCAATTACTCCGGTTTGCAAAAGTTGGTTAATGCAGGACCCTGAACCGCCATATTGGTGCAAAGTTAAAGGCCGTCAAAAATTTTCCGGCTTAAAAAGAAGGATTCCGGTTTAATATCCGGCTCAAGGGGAAGATGTCTCCCACAAAGCTTTGAAGCTCTCAATATCCGGTTTAAGAATTTCTGGTTCAAGACGAATTTATCTCTTGCAAAAAGTTAAAGGTTGCCGAAGAGGACCTGTTGCCATGATGCGCGGTTCAAACATGGGTATCTTGCCTTACTGGCCTGGCATATATTGATCACATGGGGGCTTCTTCTTCATAAAGCAGGGTCTCTATTCTTTTACATCATGTGTGGTTACATGGAGTTGTTCTAAAGCGGCCTCCGGTTTACCCCTTGAATTTTCTTTTTAAAAGCATCATGTTATATCACTTGGAGGATTGGTTGTGTCTGAACCAATACCATACCTCTTGATAGGCGAGAGCCACCAGATCACTTGGGGACTTGGTCACGTCTGAACCAGTCATGCCTCTTGGTCGGCTTAAGGCCACATAATCACTTGGGGGCTTGGTCGAACCCGAACCATTGTCATGCCACTTGGTCGGCATAAATGCCACGGTTTCATTTGGGGACCTGGCTGACTAGAACCATAGTTACACCTAACGGGAGCTTGGTCGTGTTCGGCCATGGTAACGCCATTTGATCAGCTCAAATAAACCTTTTTTGAAAATGGTTTTGTCATTGCTTTTGCTTTGCACTTTTCTTTGCAAGATACTTTTTTCTTTTTTATTGCGTTTTTTAAAACCGACAAAGTTTTCAACCAATCAATTGATGGAACACAGTTCATGTCAATCCGGAGACTATTTGCCCGGTTTGATCCTTGTTGTTAACATCCTCTTATGGAGTAACACGGTGTTTATCACAACCCGGCACGGTTTTATCATAAACCGGCAAAATATGATGGGAGTTATCATACTCAAGATTTGGGTTATCACCCTTGCTAAAAAAAGTTGGTAAACCAACAATGTGATACAATGTTACAGGTATAATATATTTCATATTTGATTATTCTTAAGTGTAGCCTTGGTTATAAACTCGGGTTATATGTTGGGCATTATGACCCGTCCGGCGGCAAACCGCCAGGACACTTTAAACTTGTTGTATGCCATTATGACTTGTTGTTAAACCGGCCTGGCCTTTGGACTACAAGTCGCCAGTATATATACATTTGGATTGCGCCATCAGAATTATGCGCTTATAAATCATTGGGTTATATTATTCAAATAGCCAAACTTGGCTGAATTTTTGTTATGATATTGAATGAATAAGGTTTTCATACCGGATTATATTATATTGAATAGCCAACATGGCTGGATTTTTATTATTAAGGTTTTCAAAGTCGCTATAGCGCAATGTCTACTCTTTTATCAAAGGATATGATTTATTCTACAATGGAAGGAGTAGTCCCGAGTCGCTGCAGGCTTACAACCCGGCACTTGGGGGCTATATTATTCAAATCGAGATTACATGCAAGTCTCATGTCGCTGCAAGCATGCATCATGACACTTGGGGGCTAATGCAAAGTCATTTTTACTAGTCTTATTGAAGACCCGACTCATCATATTATAATGAGCCGGCCCTTGGGGGCTACCAATTGCTCCTGTCAACAATTCAAGGTACACAAGTTTTCATCCATAATATTGAAGGATTCATTGCTAAGTTGGTAAAGCACAGAACTCTTAACCTTGTGGACGTGGGTTCAAGCCCTACGATGAAAGCTACATTATAAGATGTTATTTTCATTGAAGTATATATAAAGTCCCGGTTCAGTATTATCTTACTAAGCCGGCCCTTGGGGGCTACACATCACTGCTCAAGTCTACATGATTATATTTATAAAGTCCCTGCTAATTATTGCATAATGACCCGGCCCTTGGGGGCTACACTGATTGAACTTTTTATAAGCAATTGCAAGTTCCAAGTTGCTGCAAGCATGACAACCCAGCACTTGGGGGCTACATATATGGAGTATTCAGTTTATATGATTGAGATGAACAAACTGGATTTCTTCAAGGTTGAAACACTTATTGGAGCAAGTCTTAAGTTATCACTATGTTCTCCTCTTAAGACTTGGGGGCTACAGGTATTATGCATATAAAGGAGGAACATCTTCATTTTATTAGTTTTGAGCAAATCAGGAAGATAAATTACATCACCCGGTGTCGACAACAATTATGACCCGGCGCCATCAATATTTATAAACCGGCCATTTTGGTAATATTAAACGGCAAGTTTTACATCTTCAAACCGGCTGAATATCAGATAAGTATTTTCAGACCCATATTTCTTAAACCGGAGGAGCTGAGTCAAAGGATTTATTCTTTACAATATTTCTCGGTGACAAACCAATGTCGGTGAATTGATTATGAAGCTGGTCTGTTGACCCGGATTTCCCAGAAGGAGGAAATAACAAGGACTTAAGGATGATCAGGTACCGGTTTATAAAAATTCTTAACCCGGAGCATAACCTGTCAAATTTGTTCTTGTGTTTATTTTGCAGTATACGTTTACCATGAATAAATCCAAGCTATACTTGGGGGCTAATGTCAGGGATATACCCCGCGGTGTAAACCGGCCGGAAGTTAACCCGGCCGGACTTGGCGGTTTATCTGAAGACCCCGCTGACACTTGGCGAGTTACTGGTGACCCGCCCTAACCTGGCGGTCTACAAGCAACCCACCTGGTCATTATGACTCACTGGTGATCCGGCGTGTGGGACAGACGGATGACAAGGCCCAAGGCCCAGAAGGCCGGTTCACGTTTAACGGTGGGCCGGTTTAAGAGGAAAGGCATGAGGAACGTTTATCTTACAAGGAGTTAAGACCTGGACTTGTATCCGGTTTGTATTAGAGATAGACTAGTCCTAATCCTAAGAGGACTCCACATGTAAACCACCCCTTCAACATATCTAAGGAGGGGCAGGGCTCCTCAAAGGGGAGAAGATTCACAAATTCCACAAGTTGGATAAGTGAGGTTTAGACAATAGCTCTCGAGATAGAGCACTCTTGTAACCGTGATCATGATCATCAATATCAATGAAGCAGGATGTAGGCTTTTACCTCCACCATGAGGGGCCGAACCTAGGTAAAACATCGCGTCTCTCGTCCCGCTCAACCGCTCTCAAGCTACCACATAGATGCGTTGGCCTCGCAACTAAGTCCTGACACTAAGGACATCTGCCGTGACAATTCCACGACAGGCCCGCCGACTGAGTGTGTGTGTGTGGGGGGGGGGGTTCTACTTCGCACTTTGCTAGGTGAACCTCGGTTGGGGGGCATGCATTCACAGCTTAGGATTCCCTTCGTGGCGACACGAGGGGGGGGGGCTAGAGGCTACTAGCTACTTCGCACTTTGCTAGGTGAACCTCGGTTGGGGGGAGGGGGCAAGCATTCATAGCTTAGGATTCCCTTCGTGCCGACACAAGGGGGGCTACTAGCTACTTCGCACTTTTCTAGGTGAACCTCGATCGGGGGGGGGGGGGCATTCATTCATAGCTTAGGATTCCCTTCGTGCTAACACAAGGGAGGGGTGGCTGCTATCTACTCCGTACTTTGCTAGGGTGAACCTCGGTTGGGGGGGAGGGCATGCATTCATAGATTAGGATTCCCTTTGCGCTGACATGAGGGAAGGGGGCTGCTAGCTACTTCACACTTTGCTAGGTGAACCTTGGTTGGGGGGGCATGCATTCATAGCTTAGGAATACCTTCATGCCGACACGAGGGAGGGGGGCTGCTAGCTACTTCGCACTTTGCTAGGTGAACCTCAGTTGGGGGGCATGCATTCATAGCTTAGGATTCCTTCGTGCCGAAATGAGGGAGGGGAGGGGGGCTGCTAGCTACTTCGCACTTTTCTAGGGTGCACCTCGTTTGGGGGGCATGCATTCATAGCTTAGGATTCCCTTCGTGCCGACGCGAGGGAGGGGCGGCTGCTGGCTACTTCGCACTTTGCTAGTGTGAACCTCGGCTGGGGGGGGGCATGCATTCATATCTTAGGATTCCCTTCATGACGACACGAGGGAGGGGGGAGGGGGCTGCTAGCTGATACGTCCATTTTGTATCATGCTTTTATATCGATATTTATTGCATTATGGGCTGTTATTACACATTATGTCACAATACTTATGCCTATTCTCTCTTATTTTACAAGGTTTACATAAAGAGGGAGAATGCCGGCAAGTGGAATTCTGGGCTGGAAAAGGAGCAAATATTAGAGACCTATTCTGCACAGCTCCAAAAGTCCTGAAACTTCACGGAAGTTATTTCCAGAATATATAAAAAATACTGAGTGTAAGAAGTACCAGAGGGGGGCCACCCACCAGCCACGAGGGTGGGGGGTGCGCCTTACCCGCTGGGCGCGCCCCTTGCCTCGTGGGCCCCCTGGAGGCCCTCCGATGCCATCTTCTGCTATATGGAGTCTTTCATTAAGGAAAAAATCATAAGGAAGCTTTCGGGACAAGACTCCGCCGCCACGAGGCGGAACCTTGGCGGAACCAATCTAGGGCTCCGGCGGAGCTATTCTACCCGGGACACTTCCCTCCGGGAGGGGGAAATCATCACCATCGTCATCACCAACGACCCTCTCATCGGGAGGGGGTCAATCTCCATCAACTTCTTCACCAGCACCATCTCATCTCAAACCCTAGTTCATCTCTTGTATCCAATCTTTGTATCCAAACCTCAGATTGGTACCTGTGGGTTGCTAGTAGTGTTGATTACTCCTTGTAGTTGATGCTAGTTGGTTTACTTGGTGGAAGATCATATGTTCAGATCCATTATGCATATTAATACCCCTCTGATTATGAACATAAATATGATTTGTGAGTAGTTACATTTGTTCCTGAGGACATGGGAGAAGTCTTGCTATTAGTAGTCATGTGAATTTGGTATTCGTTCGATATTTTGATGAGATGTATGTTGTCATCCCTCTAGTTGTATCATGTGAACGTTGACTACATGACACTTCACCATTGTTTGGGCCTAGAGGGAGGCATTGGGAAGTAATAAGTAGATGATGGGTTGCTAAAGTGACAGAAGCTTAAACCCTAGTTTATGCGTTGCTTCGTAAGGGGCTGGTTTGGATCCATATGTTTCATGCTATGGTTAGGTTTACCTTAATACTTCTGTTGTAGTTGCGGATGCTTGCAACGGGGGTTAATCATAAGTGGGATGTTTGTCCAAGTAAGGATAGCACCCAAGCACCGGTCCACCCACATATCAAATTATCAAGGTACCGAACGCGAATGTCACACCCTAGCCAGTCCATGCATTAGAGTGTGCATCATGTTTACTTCTCATCAGAAAATTGAAATGGGGAAGGCAGAACCCCCAGCACCCCTTTTGAAATCAACTAGGGTTTACAAAAAAATAATTTCAATGAACCTGAAATGCCCTTCTAAAATGTTCACTCTCTTTGTCTTAGGTTAGAACCTCTGGCAAAATTGGTGCACATTTTTCTAGGTCAACAAAAGGTCATTGAATTAAATCATAAGTATTTGAATTTGGGCATTTAAATGCTATAAAATAATCTAAATGCTCAAATAATTCTGGGAATAAATGTTTCCTGTTGGAAATAATCTAAACAGAGGCCACATTTTTTTTCAGGATTTTTGGAAATGTTTTAGTATTTTAAATAAAGCTAAACAGTTGCAGTTTAATAGAAAACATAAACTAAATCAAAAAAAGGAGAAATAAGCCCACCTGGGCCTTACCTGGCTCGGCCAGTCAGCCCCTACCTCGCGCCAGGAGGCAGGGGCGCGTGCTCGCCGCGCGCCGGCCACGCGCCGGCCACCTCCTGCTTCTGCCGACGCTGGGAGACGCCCAGAGGACGCCACGCGACCCCCACGTCTCCCTCTCATCCTCTCGCACTCTCCCCCTCGTCTCTCTCACTCTCCCCCTCGATGGCCGAGCACATCCCTCGCCGCCGATCGCCGTAGTTGCCACTACAGCCACTCCATCGCCCCTCCGACGAGCCCTTTAGCTCCGCCACGACTCCCTCGTCCTCCCCACCGAGCCACGCTTCGCCGGAAGCCCTGCTTCGCCGCCTTCGCCCTCGTCTTCAACCTCTGGCACCCGAGCCATCTCCGGTCGATTCGCCGCCGCCAGGACCTCCCCGAGCTTGCTGACCCCCTCTCCGACTCCGCTGTAAGCTCCTCTTCCTTTCCCCTCTTCTCTCGTGCTCGCGCTCGTTCCCTAGCTCCATTTTCCACCGCACCCTAGAGCTCCTCGCCGCCGGCCATGTCGCCGTCGTGGCTACGGCCGTGCAAGCACGCGTCCGAGCGCCTCACCGTGCTCAGCGCAGCACCAGGAACCCGTAGCCACCACCAGTTCTTCCTCCCGTGCACCGTAGCCTCGAAACCGTCCTCACCCGACTCCGGTGACCGCCAAGCTCGTCGCCGGCGACTTTTCCGGCCACCCCGAGCCCAACTACCACTACCAAACGCTGTGGCTCGTTCCCAGTTATCCGTAGATAGTCTCCGCCGTCGATTTGGTCGCCTGAGGGCGTTTTCCGAAGCCCTCCGCCGTCTCGGCCTCGCCAGTGACTCAACGCCGGCAGGATTAGCCCTGTTGACCGGCGGATTTGACCACTGACGTGGACTGGGTGGGCCCAGCTGACTCCCCTGAGTCAATGACAAGTGGGCCCCCCTCTGCTAACTATCCAGATTAGTTTCTAACTAAAAATTAGTTAGTTTAATTAGTATAGTCACTAACTAGTGGGCCCTGCCCAGTAATTAGGCTAACTAAACGTAGTTAGTGCACTGAGAGCCTGACAGCAGGGGCCCACCAGTCAGGTTTGACCTGGGCTGGCGCCTTTGACCTGCTGAGGTTAGCATGACGCAATGCTGACGCAGTAATGCATTTTCTGGATTTATTTTTATACAGGAAATTCCAGAAAATGTTCAAAACTTCTAAAAATCATAGAAATTCAACCGTAACTCCAAATGAAATAATTTATATATGAAAAATTATCAAAAAAATTCAATCTATCCATCTGTAATGGTTTCATGCATGACAAAACAAGTTTACCTTGCTGTTTAAGCAGAATAAGGAAATGCACTATTAAGGCCATGTTTAATGAGCTAATATTTGAATCTTTGATTCAAATGAGTTCATTCCTTTCTAATATAACTTGCATTAGGCCAAGACACAATCATATTGCCATGTCATAGCATGCATCATATTGTTGCATATCGTCATGTGTTGATTGTGTTCCGATGTGTTCTCCGTGGTAGGTTCTGCCTCCGAGGATATTCACGAGTATCCAACTGAAGGGCAGTATCCCACTACCACTCCATCAGGCAAGCAACCATTGATCATTCCGATACAAACCCATGTTCTCGCTTCTGCTCTTGTGTACTGCATTAAGACAACGCGATTCAAACTGCTGTGTGCTACGGTAGTTGAACCCTTATCCTCTGCATGACCTGTCATTGCCACAGTAACTAGATGAAACCCACTAGCATGTGTAGGAGTTGATTGAGCCATGTATGTGATTCCTACCTTGCTATGCCTGCTATGCTTAGAGTTGTGTCAGGTCTGGTTCATCTGGGTGATGGGCTAGAGTGAAATGCTTATGTCGGTAATGTGAGGGATGCGTGGAACATGTTTTGGTAAAGGTATCGATGAGAGGCCATGTAGGAGTACATGGTGGGTTGTTTCATTGAGGCCGTCCCTAAGAACTGAGATCTGTATGTGTGATTTAAGATTCAGCTACTACCATGCATTGGGATCCTTAATTGACCCTCTCGGCTTCTTAACCACCCTAGTACTCTGTCCAGGAGTTGCAAATAGTTTCTGGTGCTTGTAGGTTATGTGTTGGCGGCCGTGCGTAGCGCTGACCCTCGGGGTGGGCTATGTTACGGTAGATACACCGTGGCACGGTGTACCGAGTCACCCGTTTGGTGTCTCGGGAACCCTGTTCACATCGTTCGGGGCCGTATGTGGAAACCTCGGCCGGACTCCCTGCGGATGGAACCTGGATAGGCGATAAACCTGGACTAGAGGCTTAAGTGTTTAGGTAGGCCGTGGCCGACACCCTCGTTGGGCTTCCGCTTGAAGGTTGCCGAGTACATGTCGTGTAAACGGCGGTAAGTGGTGAAAGCGTGTATGACGAAGTACACCCCTGCAGGGTATAAAACTATTCGAATAGCCGCGTCCGCGGTAAAGGACTACTTGGTTGCCTATACAGTTCATAGACAAGTTAATGGATACTACTAAAAGACTCAAGATAAGTGTGAGTATCGAGGATGGCCCTCTCGTAGGATGACGAGGGAGGATCCACGGTGGTGTATTGTGTTGGTGAGTAGTGGACTCGTGTGCGAAAACTATTTTACTGGTGAAGTTCCGTAGGATAGCTTAGCCAAGAGTCAAAGCTGGCTTGCTGCATTAACCCCACCACCTTCTTGAGAATAAGCATGTTTAGTAGGTTCTGATGTAAGACTTGCTGAGTACCTTTGTACTCATGTTTGCTTAATTACTGTTTTCAGACGACAACACCGCCCCCTCCGATGGGTTTTATGTAGACCTTGACGTCGACGAGTGACTAGCCACCCAGGTGGTGATCCTGGCCATGGAGGGCCCTATGTAGATAGACAGGCTTCGAGAAGCCTTCTTTCTTTCTAGAGT
Organism: Triticum aestivum; assembly: GCF_018294505.1. Taxonomy (NCBI): domain Eukaryota; kingdom Viridiplantae; phylum Streptophyta; class Magnoliopsida; order Poales; family Poaceae; genus Triticum; species Triticum aestivum. Next base: position 231,018,142 of record NC_057809.1, on the reverse strand, counting down.
CTGTACTCAGACTAGCTGCTTCCGCATGTGCTTGTGTGTTTGTATGACTTGAGTGTCGGGTCATGTGACCCCTATCTGTATGAACATGCTATGTATGGCTCCCTGGAGCCTTTAAATAAAGTACTTGAATTGTAGAGTTTTGTTGTGATGCCATGTTGTATGTACTCATATCGGGCATATTGTGTGTATGATTGAAATGCTTGGTATGAGTGGGATCCGACAATCTAGTTGTTTATCCTTGGCAGTCTTTCTTATGGGGAAATGTAGTCTAGTGCTCCTCGAGCCATAGTAGTCCGCTACAGCCCGGTTCACCGGAGTCCTGCTAGCCCAGCACTACTGTTCAGGACACTTGACTGGCCGGCATGTGTTTCACTTCGTTCCTATGTCTGTCCCTTCGGGGAAATGTCACGCGGTGATTTCCGGAGTCCTGCCTAGCCTGCTACAGCCCGGGTTCCCCGGAGTCCTGTTAGCCCAGTGCTACAGCCCGGAATCACTCGCTGATGACCGACATGCTCGATGTGATTCATGTATGCCTGTCTCCATAGGTCTGTGCCGCTTTGGGTTCACGACTAGCCATGTCGGCCCGGGTTCTCTGTCATATGGATGCTAGCGACACTATCATATACGTGAGCCAAAAGGCGCAAACGGTCCCGGGCCATGGTAAGGCGACACCCGTGGGGTACCGTGCGTGAGGCCTCAAAGTGATATGAGGTGTTACCGGCTAGATCGATTTTTCTTGGAATCGGGGTCCTGACAGCGTTGGCATCAGAGCCGGACTGCCTGTAGGTTCGTTGAGCCAAACTGGTCGATGTCGAGTCTAGAAATGCTTAGTTATATGTAGGGGAATTGATTGTGGGAGGGAACGTAAGGTTCTTTTACTCCTTTACCTATGCCTCTGATCTGAGTCATTCTCTCCTCATTCAACGTGGGTTAAGGACTAGGCTCTCTTCCTCTATCAGGTTCACGTGTTACTAATCTGTAGTAGCTTATAGGATTGTTGTTACAAGTCCAAGTTTAGTTTCTACTATTCTTAGTATGTTGCTAATTGAATCAGAACCTTGATATGATGTTGTTGAGTGGTATTCCGAACTATTGTGGATGTCTCAAATCATTTTCTGAGCATTTACAGTTGTTATGCTGTCCAATTTTCCCTAGGAATTCTGATGTCTTTGCATTGTGGTTGTGCTTTCAGATGGCCAACCATGTTCAAAACCAAGTGGTTCGCCTGACCCGGTGCCTCGACGTACCCGGTCATACTGCTATGCTAGTCCGGGTAATGATCGAGACGGGCTACCGTTGGTATCCCGAATACACCGTCGAAGAGCAGTTCCGCGATTTTAATCAAAGCCAATATCTCTGCACCGTCAGGATATTTCCTTCTTATCCTGGGTCTACCGAGCCCCTTCACTCTTCCTATGGACTCGGGGTTACTGTTGAGATGGCTGTGCAGGATGCTGCCTATTCCATGATGACCATTTTGCGAGTCTGAACTGGCCTGCTACGGAACACCGACTTCCGTTACATGCCAGCTTCACTTTCGGGAGCGCAAGGGTATCTTCAGGCTATCTATGCTGACTCCACTCAGGAGGACTCATTAACTCGTACCACTGCCGAGTTGCTCGAAGATAAGGACCGAGAGAATCGGGCCTTGAGGCTGGAGCTTTTCAATACCCGTGCTGATCATTGGGCCACATTGACTCGGTTTGCACCTGCGGTGCAAGCTGGATGTATGGATACAAGGGATCTGTATCCTGTGAGATCAGCTCTGCCAGACATGGTGGATTGGCGCGATGTGGGAGGCATCACCCCACCCCGTGGTCCCCGCAGGCCACCGTTCGTTGGTCCAAGACCTCATCCTAGCCCCTTTGGTCCACAGGCTCCTCAGGACTGTCTGTTCCCGGATGGTCATGTTGAACTTCCAGGCTACGGAGGTGACTTCTATGAGAACTACTACGGAGCTGTCTGAGTTAGTAGTAGTACCACTAGTACTGTAGTAGTTGTATCTCCACTGTCCTGCGTGATTTGTGGAATACGACTTAGTGTGTAGTCAATTCCGGAGGTGTAGACAAATAATGTATAGGAGCTTGGAATGCCTCCGATGAGATGTAATGTCTTTCATCATAGTTGTACTGTAGCCTGGGCTTGTACTGAACTATGTATGATGTGTATGACCGTTGGTATATATATGGCAGTTTATATTACCATGACATACGGATGAACATCTCGGCATTCTGTGTTATCCATTACATTCTGCACTTCCTTGCTAAGTTTGAGCCATCCTTGTCTAAACCGTTGTCTTGTTTTCTCCTAGGATGGTCAACACCCGCAGCAACCCTGCTGCCCCGGAGCAGGGGGAAGCCAGTGCAGCTAGGGGTGAAAATCTGCCTCACCCGCCTTCTCTGGCCGAAGTGATGCTAGAGGCGGAAAGAAACAAGCGTGAGACTAACCGCCTGCTGGAGCGGATTGAGCAGAACACCGCACGCCACCCGCGAAATGACTTGGTGTCAATCAATGACTTTATCAAGCTGTACCCACCAAAGTTCAACCATTCCGTCGAGCCCCTCGACGCGGATGACTGGCTTCGCAGCATCACCCACAAGCTACGTTCTGCCAACGTAGCCGAAGCCGACAAGGTTACTTATGCTGCCTATCACCTCGAAGGCCCTGCTAGCCTTTGGTGGGAAAACTTCGAAGCTATGCGCCCGGTCGGCCAAATCACTACTTGGGCTGAATTCAGTGAAGCTTTCCGTGAGCATCACATTCCGGAAGGTCTCATGGATCGCAAGAGGGAGGAGTTCTGCAACTTCACCCAAGGAAGACTGACCGTGGATGCTTACAGTCGTGAATTTGGAAATCTGGCACGCTATGCTCCCGAAGAGGTATCTACTGACGCTAAGAAGCAAGCAAGGTTCCGCAAGGGACTTAGCCCTGAGCATCGCCGTGATCTCCGTCTGCACGAGTGCACATCTTTTCAGAAGTTGGTCAATAAATCCATCAGTGCTGAGACGGGCCAGACTGATTATGACGCTTCACGCAAGCACTCCCGTGATTTTGGCTCTTCATCCGGCTCTGGAACTCAGAAGCGCCGGGTGTGGATTCCGAGCACGGCACTGCCACCCAGGTTCATCCCAAGGCCATCCTTTGAGGCGCCTCGTCCCAACCAAAAATTTGCACCACCCAAGCCCTATGGTGGCCCCGCTGCTAATGCTGCTCCACGCCGCAATATGGTGACATGCTTCAAGTGTGGAGAGCCGGGTCACTATAGCCGAGAGTGTCCCCAGAACAACAACCCCAATCAAACTAGAAAGTCCGTTGGCCGTGGTAAGCCAGCGGGGAAGACTTTCTACGCCAAGCCGGCCACCACTACACGTGGCCATGTCAACTATGTTTCAGCCGAGGAGGCTCATGAGGATCCCAACGTCGTCCTTGGTACACTCCTTGTTAATTGCCATCCGGCATTTGTCCTTTTCGATACTGGAGCATCTCATTCATTCATATCCGAGAACTATGCTCGATCGCATAACACGACATTCTGCGACATGCCCACTTCCATGGTAATTCAAACTCCGGGTTCCAAATGGCAAACTTCTAGAGTAAGCCATGGGAACGAAATTCTTGTCGATAGACTTGTCTTCCTTGCATCCTTAATAGCTCTCAAGTCCTCCGACATAAATATCATCTTGGGTATGGACTGGATGTCAGCTCATTATGCTAGGATCGACTGTGCCACTAGAACCGTTCAACTTACTCACCCCTCGGGCAAGACAGTTAATGTCTTAACTCGAGTGGCCAAGCGCCAACTTTACTCCCTAAACGCCAACCCCCTTCCAGACCTTGAGGATGTTCCGGTAGTCCGAGACTTTTCGGATGTCTTTCCAGAAGAACTGCCAGGTGTTCCACCTGATAGGGATGTTGAGTTTGTGATAGACCTTGTTCCAGGAACCGTTCCAATTTCTAGAAGACCCTATAAGATGGCACCCCTAGAACTAGCCGAGCTTAAGAACCAACTCGATGAGTCCTTGAAAAAGGGTTTCATACGTCCTAGTTCCTCTCCTTGGGCTTGCCCCGTCCTCTTCGTTAAGAAGAAGGATGGAACAGATCGAATGGTTGTGGATTACCGACCTGTCAATTTGGTCACCATCAAGAACAAATACCCGCTTCCCAGGATTAACGATCTGTATGATCAGCTCGCTGGATCCTCAGTCTTCTCCAAGATGGATTTGAGGTTGGGTTACCATCAAATCAAAATCAGAAACGGGGACATACCCAAAACAGCCTTTGTTACTCGTTATGGCCAATACGAGTACACCGTCATGTCCTTCGGTTTAACCAATGCCCCGGCTACCTTCTCTCGGTTAATGAACTCAGTCTTCATGGAGTACTTGGATAAATTCGTCGTAGTATACCTCGATGACATACTCATCTACTCCAAGAATGAAGAGGAACATGCCGAACATCTAAGGCTGGTATTGATGAAACTTCGAGAGCATCGCCTTTATGCCAAATTCTCCAAGTCTGAATTTTGGTTGCCAGAAGTGACCTATCTAGGCCATGTAATCTCTGGCAAGGGTATTGCTGTCAATCCCGAGCGAGTTCAAGCCGTCCTTGATTGGACTCCACCTGAGACAGTTAAGCAAGTTCGGAGCTTCCTTGGCTTAGCGAGCTATTGCCGCCGCTTCGTCGAAAATTTCTCCAAGGTTGCTAAACCTCTAACTGAACTCCTCAAGAAAGATAAAAAGTTCGAGTGGACTCCACAGTGCGAGGTCAGTTTTCGAGAACTGAAAAGACGCCTGACATCTGCCCCCGTACTGGTACCACCAGACTTCTCCAAGGACTTTATTATCTATTGCGACGCCTCGCGACAAGGACTAGGTTGCATACTCATGCAAGATCGTCAGGTAATTGCCTATGCTTCACGGCAATTACACCCACATGAGGAAAATTATCCTACACATGATCTAGAGCTTGCAGCTGTAGTCCATGCACTTAAAACTTGGCGACATTACCTTCTCGGTAATCGTTGCGAGATCTTCACCGACCACCAAAGTTTGAAATATATCTTCACCCAACCAGATTTGAATCTCAGGCAAAGACGTTGGGTCGAGTTGATCTCGGACTACGACTTAGGAATAACTTACACCCCGGGCAAAGCCAATGTCATGGCTGATGCGCTAAGCCGTAAGTCCTATTGTAACAACCTGATGTTACAACAAAGTCAACCACTTCTCCATGAGGAATTTCGTAAGCTAAATCTTCACATTATTCCTCAAGGATTCCTATCCACCCTGGTGGCGAAACCTACCCTTACGGATCAAATCATAACCGCCCAGCGGTATGATAAGGGCATATCCCGGATTAAGGAAAACATCGCTAGCGGAGTTGCTAAATGTTTCTCCATGGATGAGCGAGGTGCTGTTTTCTTCGAGAACCGTTTGGTGGTTCCCAAGAAACAACATCTGCGTCAGTTGATCCTTAAGGAAGCTCATGAATCCCCTCTCACCATTCATCCCGGTAGTACTAAAATGTATCAAGACCTACGCCAGAGGTTTTGGTGGACTAGGATGAAGAGAGAAATCGCTCAATACATTGCTAATTGCGACGTATGTCGTCGTGTTAAAGCAGAGCATCAACGGCCTGCTGGCACTCTTCAACCTTTGGCTATTCCCGAATGGAAATGGGATAAAATCAGTATGGATTTCATCACTGGGTTTCCCAGGACCAAGAGAGGGAATAATGCCATCTTCGTCGTGATCGACCGACTTTCCAAAGTAGCCCACTTTCTACCTGTTCGTGAGAGTATCACCGCTAGCCAGCTAGCCGATTTATACATCTCCCGAATAGTGTCTCTTCATGGTGTTCCATTGGAAATTAATTCAGACCGTGGGAGTCTCTTCACCTCTCGATTTTGGGAAAGTTTCCAAAATGCTATGGGAACTCGTCTCTCCTTTAGCACCGCCTTCCATCCTCAATCAAGTGGTCAAGTGGAACGAGTCAATCAAATTCTGGAAGATATGCTCCGAGCTTCTGTCATCTCGTTCGGAATGAGTTGGGAGAAATGCCTTCCATTTGCGGAGTTTGCTTATAACAATAGTTATCAAGCCAGCTTAGGCAAGGCTCCTTTCGAAGTTCTTTATGGACGAAAATGTCGAACGCCTCTTAACTGGTCAGAAACCGGGGAAAGACAACTCTTTGGCCCGGATATGATTCAGGAAGCAGAAGAGCAGGTTCGCATTATTCGTGAGAAATTGAAAACCGCCCAATCTCGTCAAAAGAGTCAATATGATCGTAAACATAAGCCTATGACTTATGAAGTCGACGAGAAGGCTTACCTTCGGGTTACTCCGTTAAAGGGAACCCATCGTTTCGGTATCAAAGGCAAATTGGCTCCTCGTTACATTGGACCCTTTCGCATTCTTGCCAAACGAGGAGAAGTTGCCTACCAATTGGAACTACCTCCGCATCTTTCCAGAGTTCACGATGTCTTCCACGTTTCACAACTCAGGCGTTGCTTCGCGGATCCTATCCGTGGAGTGGACCACGAAACGCTTGATCTACAAGATAACCTCTCTTATCGGGAATATCCCGTTCGTATCCTTGGTCAAGCCGAGCGTACCACTCGACGTCGTAATATCAAGTTTCTCAAGGTTCAATGGTCACACCATTCCGAGGAAGAAGCCACTTGGGAAAGGGAGGATCGTCTTCGACTTGAGTACCCCACCTTCTTTCCAGAGGATCCTAAATCTCGGGACGAGATTCTTTTGAGTGGGGGTGAGTTGTCACACCCTAGCTAGTCCAAGCATTAGAATGTGCATCATGTTTAATTCTTCTTAAAATTGAATTGGGGAAGACAGAACCCCCAACACCCCCTTGGAAACAACTAGGGTTTACTAAAAATATTTTCAATGAACCTGAAATGACCTTCTAAAAAGTTCACCCTCTTTGTCTTAGGTTAGAACCTCTGGCAAAATTGGTGCACAATTTTCTAGGTCAACAGAAGGTCATTGAATTAAATCATAAGTATTTGAATTTGGGCATTTAAATGCTATAAAATAATCTAAATGCTCAAATAATTCTGGGAATAAATGTTTCCTGTTGGAAATAATCTAAACAGAGGCCACATTTATTTTCAGGATTTTTGGAAATGTTTTAGTATTTTAAATAAAGCTAAACAGTTGCAGTTTAATAGAAAACAGAAACTAAATAAAAAAAGGAGAAAGAAGCCCACCTGGGCCTTACCTGGCTCGGCCCAGCCTACTGGCTCGGCCAGTCACCCCCTACCTCGCGCCAGGAGGCAGGGGCGCGTGCTCGCCGCGCGCCGGCCACGCGCCGGCCACCTCCTGCTTCTGCCGACGCCGGGAGACGCCCAGAGGACGCCACGCGACCCCCACGTCTCCCTCTCATCCTCTCGCACTCTCCCCCTCGTCTCTCTCACTCTCCCCCGCGACGGCCGAGCACGTCCCTCGCTGCCGATCGCCGTAGTTGCCACTACAGCCACTCCCTCGCCCCTCCGACGAGCCCATTAGCTCCGCCACGACTCCCTCGTCCTCCCCACCGAGCCACGCTTCGCCGGAAGCCCTGCTTCGCCGCCTTCGCCCTCGTCTTCAACCTCGGGCACCCGAGCCATCTCCGGTCGATTCGCCGCCGCCAGGACCTCCCCGAGCTCGCTGACCCCCTCTCCGACTCCGCTGTGAGCTCCTCTTCCTTTCCCCTCTTCTCTCGTGCTCGCGCTTGTTCCCTAGCTCCATTTTCCACCGCACCCGAGAGCTCCTCGCCGCCGGCCATGTCGCCGTCGTGGCTACGGCCGTGCAAGCACGCGTCCGAGCGCCTCACCGTGCTCAGCGCAGCACCAGGAACCCGTAGCCACCACCAGTTCTTCCTCCCGTGCACCGTAGCCTCGAAACCGTCCTCACCCGACTCCGGCGACCGCCAAGCTCGTCGCCGGCGACGTTTCCGGCCACCCCGAGCCCAACTACCACCACCAAACGCTGCGGCTCGTTCCCAGCTATCCGTAGATAGTCTCCGCCGTCGATTTGGTCGCCTGAGGGTGTTTTTCGAAGCCCTCCGCCGTCTCGGCCTCACCGGCGACTCAACGCCGGCGGGATTAGCCCTGTTGACCGGCGGATTTTACCACTGGCGTGGACTGGGTGGGCCCAGCTGACTCCCCTGAGTCAATGACAAGTGGGCCCCCCCTCTGCTAACTATCCAGATTAGTTTCTAACTAAAAATTAGTTAGTTTAATTAGTATAGTCACTGACTAGTGGGCCCTGCCCAGTAATTAGGCTAACTAAACGTAGTTAGTGCACTGAGAGGCTGACAGCAGGGGCCCACCAGTCAGGTTTGACCTGGGCTGGCGCCTTTGACCTGTTGAGGTCAGCATGACGCAATGCTGACGCAGTAATGCATTTTTTGGATTTATTTTTATACAGGAAATTCCAGAAAATGTTCAAAACTTCTAAAAATCATAGAAATTCAACCGTAACTCCAAATGAAATAATTTATATATGAAAAATTATCAGAAAAATTCAATCTATCCATCTGTAATGGTTTCATGCATGACAAAACAAGTTCACCTTGCTGTTTAAGCAGAATAAGGAAATGCACTATTAAGGCCATGTTTAATGAGCTAATATTTGAATCTTTGATTCAAATGAGTTCATTCCTTTCTAATATAACTTGCATTAGGCCAAGACACAATCATATTGCCATGTCATAGCATGCATCATATTGTTGCATATCGTCATGTGTTGATTGTGTTCCGATGTGTTCTCCATGGTAGGTTCTGCCTCCGAGGATATTCACGAGTATCCAACTGAAGGGCAGTATCCCGCTACCACTCCATTGGGCAAGCAACCATTGATCATTCCGATACAAACCCATGTTCTCGCTTCTGCTCTTGTGTACTGCATTAAGACAACGCGATTCAAACTGCTGTGTGCTACGGTAGTTGAACCCTTATCCTCTGCATGACCTGTCATTGCCACAGTAACTAGATGAAACCCACTAGCATGTGTAGGAGTTGATTGAGCCATGTATGTGATTCCTACCTTGCTATGCCTGCTATGCTTAGAGTTGTGTCAGGTCTGGTTCATCTGGGTGATGGGCTAGAGTGAAATGCTTATGTCGGTAATGTGAGGGATGCGTGGAACATGTTTTGGTAAAGGTATCGATGAGAGGCCATGTAGGAGTACATGGTGGGTTGTTTCATTGAGGCCGTCCCTAAGAACTGAGATCTGTATGTGTGATTTAAGATTCAGCTACTACCATGCATTGGGATCCTTAATTGACCCTCTCGGCTTCTTAACCACCCTAGTACTCTGTCCAGGAGTTGCAAATAGTTTCTGGTGCTTGTAGGTTATGTGTTGGCGGCCGTGCGTAGCGCTGACCCTCGGGGTGGGCTATGTTACGGTAGATACACCGTGGCACGGTGTACCGAGTCACCCGTTTGGTGTCTCGGGAACCCTGTTCACATCGTTCGGGGCCGTATGTGGAAACCTCGGCCGGACTCCCTGCGGATGGAACCTGGATAGGCGATAAACCTGGACTAGAGGCTTAAGTGTTTAGGTAGGCCGTGGCCGACACCCTCGTTGGGCTTCCGCTTGAAGGTTGCCGAGTACATGTCGTGTAAACGGCGGTAAGTGGTGAAAGCGTGTATGACGAAGTACACCCCTGCAGGGTATAAAACTATTCGAATAGCCGCGTCCGCGGTAAAGGACTACTTGGTTGCCTATACAGTTCATAGACAAGTTAATGGATACTACTAAAAGACTCAAGATAAGTGTGAGTATCGAGGATGGCCCTCTCGTAGGATGACGAGGGAGGATCCACGGTGGTGTATTGTGTTGGTGAGTAGTGGACTCGTGTGCGAAAACTATTTTACTGGTGAAGTTCCGTAGGATAGCTTAGCCAAGAGTCAAAGCTGGCTTGCTGCATTAACCCCACCACCTTCTTGAGAATAAGCATGTTTAGTAGGTTCTGATGTAAGACTTGCTGAGTACCTTTGTACTCATGTTTGCTTAATTACTGTTTTCAGACGACAACACCGCCCCCTCCGATGGGTTTTATGTAGACCTTGACGTCGACGAGTGACTAGCCACCCAGGTGGTGATCCTGGCCATGGAGGGCCCTATGTAGATAGACAGGCTTCGAGAAGCCTTCTTTCTTTCTAGAGTCTGTACTCAGACTAGCTGCTTCCGCATGTGCTTGTGTGTTTGTATGACTTGAGTGTCGGGTCATGTGACCCCTATCTATATGAATATGCTATGTATGGCTCCCTGGAGCCTTTAAATAAAGTACTTGAATTGTAGAGTTTTGTTGTGATGCCATGTTGTATGTACTCATATCGGGCATATTGTGTGTATGATTGAAATGCTTGGTATGAGTGGGATCCGACAATCTAGTTGTTTATCCTTGGCAGTCTTTCTTATGGGGAAATGTAGTCTAGTGCTCCTCGAGCCATAGTAGTCCGCTACAGCCCGGTTCACCGGAGTCCTGCTAGCCCAGCACTACTGTTCAGTACACTTGACTGGCCGGCATGTGTTTCACTTCATTCCTATGTCTGTCCCTTCGGGGAAATGTCACGCGGTGATTTCCGGAGTCCTGCCTAGCCTGCTACAGCCCGGGTTCCCCAGAGTCCTGTTAGCCCAGTGCTACAGCCCAGAATCACTCGCTGATGACCGACATGCTCCATGTGATTCATGTATGCCTGTCTCCATAGGTCTGTGCCGCTTTGGGTTCACGACTAGCCATGTCGGCCCGGGTTCTCTGTCATATGGATGCTAGCGACACTATCATATACGTGAGCCAAAAGGCGCAAACGATCCCGGGCCATGGTAAGGCGACACCCGTGGGGTACCGTGCGTGAGGCGGCAAAGTGATATGAGGTGTTACCGGCTAGATCGATGTGACTTGGAATCGGGGTCCTGACAGCGAATGATATGAACGTGATGAAAACTAGCTTGACGATAATTCCCATGTGTTCTCGGGAGTGCTTTACTTCATATAAGAGTTTGTCCAGGATTGTCCTTTTGCTACAAAAAGGATTGGGCCATCTTGTTGCACCTTATTTACTTTTATTACTTGCTACTCGTTACCAATTACCTTATCACAAAACTATCTGTTACCGATAATTTCAGTGCTTGCAGAGAATACCTTGCTGAAAACCGCTTATCATTTCCTTCTGCTCCTCGTTGGGTGCGACACTGTTACTTATCGAAAGGACTACGATAGATCCCCTATATTTGTGGGTCATCACTACCTACTTCGCACTTTGCTAGGTGAATGAACCTCGGTTGGGGGGGCATGCACTCATAGTTTAGGATTCCCTTCATGCCGAGGGTTTTGGCTTTTTGGTGTTTATCCCGGGTGTCCTATGATGATGCACCCTCTTAGTTCGGACGGGATTACTATTCAAGGCCGGATTATCCCAAAATTTTATTTCGGTTTTCCAGGCGCTTTCCATCACACAGTATTTTTGTACTATGGACGCCAAGTCAGTGAAGCGTGTAATATCACGGCGACTTACGGCGTTAAGGATTCCCTCGTCCGTGCAATTACTACAGAAAATTGAGATTGCGTCTCCCTCGCGGCAATCCTTTATCCTGTTCATAAGAAGGAGGAATCTGGCCTAGTAATGATGTACTGTTTCCTCGGGCCTCTGCCTAATTTGGGAGAGATCGCTTATGTTCGGGTGGGCGGGTGTCGTTGAATCTGGAACCTCACCCAATCTAAGATTCGGAGGCCGAAGAGTTTCCGAACTCTGAAGTTCGGATTTTTGGATGTTGTCTAGTGAATCTGGCCCGTTGCCTGATCCTAAGCTCAGGTCTTGAGTTATATCTCCCCCTCCGCGGGTATCCGGCTTGGAGGGGTCGGGAATTCGGACGTAGCTGGTCCTTCAAATAGATGAAGGGTCGCTGCACAGCGTCTCTACCACGGCAACATGGTGGGTGACTTGGGGAGAGTTAATTTCTCTTAGATCGGGTTTAAGCCCAACCTGGTCATAATCTGTAGCGACCCCCAGGGCGGCGATGCGATCCAAGAGCTCGTTTACGGAAGAGAGCTCCATTGGATCTAGCTACTCGACGAGCTCCGAGCTGACATGTAGGTTGCTTTTGATGACCCGAGAGGTCACCGTCGGTGCAACAGCCGAACAGGCGGTCATGAGAAAACCACCTAGCCGGTGGGTTTGGCCGACAGCCAAGGCTCCCTTAGCAATGGCGCCGTATTTAAAGACGGGAGGAGGCATCCTTCCTGATTGTGACGGCACAGAGGAACTCTCAATGAAAGCACCAATGTCGGTGTCAAAACAGGCGGATCTCGGGTAGGGGCTCCCGAACTATGCGTCTAGGCCGGATGGTAACAGGAGGCAGGGAACACTTTGTTTTACCCAGGTTCGGGCCCTCTCGATGGAGGTAATACCCTACTCCTGCTTGATTAATATTGATGATATGGGTAGTACAAGAGTAGATCTACAACGAGATCAAGGAGGCTAAACCCTAGAAGCTAGCCTATGGTATGATTGTTGTATATGGAGTTGATTGCCTACGGACTACAACCCTCCGGTTTATATAGACACTGGATAGGGTTAGGGTTACACAGAGTCGGTTACAATAGTAGGAGATCTTGAATATCCGCATCACCAAGCTTGCCTTCCACGCCAAGGAAAGTCCCATCCGGACACGGGACGAAGTCTTCAATCTTGTATCTTCACAGTCCAGGAGTCTGGCCGAAGGTATAGTCCGGCTACCCGAACACCCCCTAATCCAGGACTCCCTCAAAAGGCATTTCATTTCTTCACATGTAACTGTAGTGATATTCTAGATCAAATGCATCATCATAATAGTTGTGGAGAGAAAGTCTTCCCTTTTTCTTCGCTTGTGTCCTTTGCTTATTGCGTCGTAACCATGGATAATCTTCATCGTTTATCAGGGTGCTTGGGTCAGTCTTGACTTTGAAGGGAGGAATTTCATGAAACTTTTCATAATCTTCAGACATGTCTGTCTTGCCGTCCAATCGCATGATGTATGTTTTTCCTGAAAGAACTATGTGGCGCTTTGGCTCATCGTATGATGTATTCGCTTCCTTATCTTTTCTTTTTCTTGGTTTGGTAGACATGTCCTTCACATAGAAAACCTGCACCACATCATTGGCTAGGACAAATGGTTCGTTCGTGTACCCAAGATTGTTCAGATCCACTATTGTCATTCTGTATTGTGGTTCTACCTGTACCCCGCCTCCTGACAGATTGACCTAGTTGCACTGACAGATTGTTCAGATCCACTATTGTCATTCTGTATTGTGGTTCATCCATAGTCAAGTTCCCATATGTCCACTATGTAACCATAGTATGCGTCCTTTCCCCTCTTGGTTGCTCCATCAAATCAGACACTGTTGTTTTGGTTGGTGCTCTTTTGATCTTGGGCGATCGTGTAAAATGAATTCCCATTTATCTCGTACCCTTTGTAAGTCAATAAAGTTGAAGATGGTCCCTTGAAATAGTGTTGTCACCCCTGAGACAGGTTTGCAACCAACCACCGAAAGTCCTGATGTGTTCACATGTAATCCAGTCGTCACACTACTCTAGGTGTTTGGAGCGCAGAATGTTCTTGTGTTCATCAAGACCAAGAATGCCTGTCCCTACATATTATTGAGTCCCCTCCTAGTGTGCCTTTTCCACTCAGTCTCCCCTCATACCGCGATTGAGGGAGACCAATCTTCTTAAGGTCAGGAATGAAGTCAACACAAAACCCAATGATATCCTCTGTTTGATGGCCCATGGAGATGCTTCCTTCTGGCCTAGATTGGTTACAGACATATTTCTTTAGGACTCCCATGATCCTCTCAAAGGGGAACATATTGTGTAGAAATACAGGGCCCAGAATGACAGTCTCGTTGACTAGATGAACTAGGACATGCATCATGATATTGAAGAAGGATGGTGGGAACACCAGCTCAAAACTAACAAGACATTGCGCCACATCACTCCTTAACCTTGGTAGGATTTCTGGATCGATCACCTTCTAAGAGATTGCATTGAGTAATGCACATAGATTCACAATGGCTAATCGAACGTTTTGCGATGGAAGCTCCCTCAATGCAACCAGAAGCAGTTGCGTCATAATCACATGGCAGTCATGAGACTTTAGGTTCTGGAATTTTTTCTCTGACATATTTCTTATTCCCTTTATATTCGACAAGAAGCCAGACGGGACCTTCATACTGATCATGCATTCAAAGAAGATTTCCTTCTCTTCTTTGGAGGCATGCTGTCTTTTTCATGCACACATTGCTAGTCCTCCCGTGCCACCGGTGTATCTTTTGTCTTCCCATACATGCCGAAGAAGCCTAGAAGGTTCACGCAAAGATTCTTCGTCACATGCATCACGTCGATTGAAGAGCGGACCTCTAGGTCTTTCTAGTAGGGTAGGTCCCAAAATAAAGATTTCTTCTTCCACATGGGTGTGTGTCTCTCAGCGTCATTCAGAAAAGATAGTCTGTGGGGACCCTTTCCAAATATTACTTGTAAATCATTGACCATTGCAAGTAGGTGATCACCAGTACGGATGGTGGGCTTCTTTCGGTGATCTGCCTCGCCTTTGAAATGCTTGCATTTCTTTCGACATTGATGGTTGGTCGGAAGAAATCGATGATGCCCCAGGTACACATTCTTCATGCATTTGTCCAGGTATATAATTTCAGTGTCATCTAAATAGTGCATGCATGCGTGGTACCCCTTGTTTGTCTGTCCTGAAAGGTTACTGAGAGCAAGCCAATCATTGATGGTTACAAATAGCAATGCATGTAGGTCAAATTCCTGCTTTTTGTGCTCATCCCACACACATACACCATTTCCATTCCACAGCTGTAAAAGTTCTTCAACTAATGGCCTTAGGTACACATCAATGTCCTTGCCGGGTTGCTTAGGGCCTTGGATGAGAACTGGCATCATAATGAACTTCGGCTTCATGCACAACCAAGGAGGAAGATTATAGATACATAGAGTCACAGGCCAGGTGTTGTGATTGCTACTCTGCTCGCCAAAAGGATTAATGCCATCCACGCTTAAACCAAACCATACGTTCCTTGCGTCACCTGCAAAGTCCTCCCAGTACTTTCTCTCGATTTTCTCCACTGCGACCCGCCAGTGGGTGCTATCAACTTCCCATATTTCATATGGTCCTCTCTATGCCATCGCATCAACTTGGCATGCTCTTTGTTTCTGAACAGACGTTTCAACCGTGGTATTATAGGAGCATACCACATCACCTTGGCAGGAACCCTCCTCCTGGGGTGCTCGCAGTCAACATCACCAGGATCATCTCGTCTGATTGTATACCACAATGCACCGCATACCGGGCATGCGTTCAAATCCTCGTACGCAGTGCGGTAGAGGATGCAGTCATTAGGGGATGCATGTATCTTATGCACCTCCAATCCTAGAGGGCATACAACCCTCTTTGCTGCGTACGTACTGTCTGGCAATTCATTATCCTTCGGAAGCTTCTTCTTCAATATTTTCAGTAGCTTCTCAAATCCTTTGTCAGGTACACCATTCTCTGCCTTTCCGCTACAGCAATTCCAGTGTGGTACCGAGCTTTGTGTTGCCATCTTCACATTTGGGGTACAACCGTTTTTTGTGATCCTCTAACATGCGATCGAACTTCAGCTTCTCCTTTTCACTTTCGCACTGTCTCTTCGCATCAACATTGACCCAGCAAAGATCATCATCAGGCACATTGTCTGGTTCCTCTTGATGTTCAACTTCCCTCGTTGCAGCATCACCATATTCAGGGGCACATAGTTGTCATCATCCTATTCTTCTTCACGGTCTTCCATCATAACCCCTCTTTCTCCGTGCTTGGTCCAAACATTATAGTCTGGCATGAAACCCTTATAACGCCGGTGGGTGTGAAGGGTTTTCCAGTTAGAGTAAGACCTCGTATTCCCACATATAGGTCATGGACAACACATAAAAGCATTCTGCTTGTTTGCCTCAGCCACTGCGAGAAAATTATGCACACCCTCAATGTACTCGAAGGTGCGCATGTTACCGTACATCCATTGCCGGTTCATCTGTGTGCATTATATATAATTAAGTGTTTCAAAAACCATTACATAACATCATGAATAGATAACTGACCAAATTAATAGAAGTTCATCATCACAACTAAACCAAAGTACATACATAGTTCTCATTGAACAACATATAACTCTCCAGAGCATCTAATTAAACCATACATTGAATCTATGTAAAAAAATTCAATGCAAAAACAAATGCAATCACAATCGCAACTAAGGTAACAATTGATCCAACAAATAATGATACCAAGCCTCGGTATGAATGGCATATTTTCTAATCTTCAAGTGCATTGCATCCATCTTGATCTTTTGATCATCGACAACATCCGCAACATGCAACTCCAATATCATCTTCTCCTCCTCAATTGTTTTCAATTTTTCCTTCAAGTAATTTTTTCCTTCTTCAACTAAATTTAACCTCTCCACAATAGGGTCGGTTGGAATTTCCGATTCACATACCTCCTAGTTAAAAAAATCTATGTCACGTTGGTCGGCACAATTGTCATAAATACTAAATGAACCAAATAGTTATAAAAGATAATATATACCACATCCGAATCATAGACAGGACGAGGGCCAACGGAGGCGGATACCAAAACCATCGCACTATATAATAACAAACAATAATAAAAGTAAGAAAATTACACAAGTATCTATCTAAATCATACAAGTGAGAACTTTTTTCTTTTAGAAAGAAGATAAGATCAAGAGGCTCACCACGGTGGTGCCGGCGACTAGATTGGCGCGGGCGATCGACGGTGGTGAGGACGGGGATTGGATAGGATGGACCGCCAAACCTAGACAAATCTTGAGGAAAATGGATCTCGGACAAGGAGCTTCGAGAGGAGAAAGCTTAAGTGTGGCTCAGGCATTTCATCAAACACCTCATGTGCATAGGAGGTGAGCTAGAGCACCACAAAGCTCTCCCACAGCCGGCCAAAAAAACAGAGCACTCCACTGCTCTGCTCGCGGGCGAGGGGGTATGTATAGGCACCTCATTAGTCCTAGTTCGTGGCTGGAACCGGGACTAAAGGACACCATTTGGTCCTAGTACCAGCCACGAACCGGGATCAATGGTTATGGGCCAGGAGTAGGCCCATTGGTCCCGGTTCATGCTTGGAACCGGGACCAA
Source organism: Triticum aestivum (assembly GCF_018294505.1). NCBI lineage: Eukaryota > Viridiplantae > Streptophyta > Magnoliopsida > Poales > Poaceae > Triticum > Triticum aestivum. The sequence continues at coordinate 231,000,936 of NC_057809.1, read as the reverse complement.
AGGGGCCAAATGAACCGGGACCAATGCACCACGAGCCCTAGTCGGGCCCCTGGCCTCACAAACTAGGACCGTGCCTGCACCAAAGCCCTATTTTCTACTAGTGACAGGCCAGTAGTATGTGAATGTCTTCAAGCCTAGCCATAGGAGCAATGGTTTCATCGAAGTGAATTCCTTCCACTTGTGTGTAACCATGGGCAACGAGACGAGCCATGTTTCTGACAACTTGACCATGTTCATCCTACTTGTTGCGATAGATCCATTTGGTGCCTATAATATTGTGCATGCGAGGATCAGGATGGTTGACTTGCTACCAGACATTGTTCATCTCAAATTGTTGAAGCTCTTCTTGCATGCCTTGAATCCATTCAGGTTCCATGAAGGCTTCATCAACTTTCCTGGGTTCAGATATCGAGAGAAATGCAAAGTGTCCACAAAAGTTTTCTAGCTATGTTCCTCTTGATCGAGTGAGAGGACCAGGTGCATTGATACTATCAAGAATATTCTCAATATGAACTTCATTGGCAACCCGAGGATGAACAGGGCGAAGACTTTGCTCTTGCTGATTGCTATCATCTTCATCTTCAGCATTGTCTTCAGGCTCAACATTGTATTCACGTTGAGTATTGGCAGGGATGACAATTTCGTCTTCAATCTGTTCCTCATTGTGTATGATTTCTCCAGTGCCCATTAGCTTGATAGATTCACTAGGAGAAGCTTCATATAGCACATTTGGCAGCTGCTCTCTTTGCGAGCTGTTAGTCTCATGTAGGATTGAAAGTATGTCTAGAGGGGGGGTGATTAAACTAATTGACCAAATAAAAATCTTGCCTTTTCCCAATTTTAAGTCTTGGCAGATTTTAGCAACTTAGCACTAGTTAAGTAAACAACCTACACATGCAAGTCTAAGAATATAGCAACGGAATGTAAAACATTGCACATGAAGGTAAAAGGAGGAGTTTGGAGGGAGAAAACACAATGTAGACACGGAGATTTTTGGCGTGGTTCTGATAGGTGGTGCTATCGTACATCCACATTGATGGAGACTTCAACCCACGAAGGCTAATGGTTACATGAGTCCACGGAGGGCTCCACCCACGAAGGGTCCACGAAGAAGCAACCTTCTCTATCCCACCATGGCCATCGCCCACGAAGGGCTTGCCTCACTAGGGTAGATCTTCATGAAGTAGGCGATCTCCTTGCCCATACAAAATTCTTGGTTCAACTCCACAATCTTGATGGAGGCTCCCAAGTGACACCTAACCAATCTAGGAGACACCACTCTCCAAAAGGTAATAGACGGTGTGTTGATGATGAACTCCTTGCTCTTGTGCTTCAAATGATAGTCTCCCCAACACTCAACTCTCTCTCACTGATTTGGATTTGGTGGAAAGATGATTTGAGTGGAAATCAACTTGGAGAAGGCTAGAGATCAAGATTCATATGGTTGGAATGGAATATCTTGACCTCAACACATGAGTAGGTGGTTCTCTCTCAGAAAATGTAAGATGGAAGTGTAGGCATGTTCTGATGGCTCTCTCCACGAATGAAGAGTGGGTGGAGGGGTATATATAACCTCCACACAAAATCTAACCGTCACACACAAATCACCAAACTTGGTGGCACCAAATAATGAAACTCGATTGGACCGATTTAGTTCAAAATGTGAATGTTAGGATTTTCGGTGGGACCGACATGCCAACTTGGTGAGACCGATTTCATTAGCGTTAGGGCATAACGTAATCTCGGTGAGACCGATTACACAAACTCGGTGGGACCGATTTTGGTAATAAGCTAACCAGAGAGTTGGTCAGGAAAACTCGGTGGCACCGATTCTCTCTTCTCGGTGAGATCGAAATGTTATAAAGGGAAAACAGAGAGTTTGCATTGCGAACTCGGTGGGACCGATTGCTCATTTCGGTTGGACCGAAATGTTACGAACATAAACAGAGAGTTTGCAATCCCATCTCGGTGAGACCGAGATCCCTATCGCTGAGACCAAAAAGACTAGGGTTTTGTGGCAGTGGCTATGTCAATTGAACTCGGTGGTGCCGGATAGAAAGTTTCGGTGGGGCCAAGTTTGACTTTTGGTTTGGGACATATGTGGATATGAGAAAGTGGTTGAGGGTTTTGGAGCATATCACTAAGCATTTTGAGCAAGTAACACATTAAGCAACACCTCATACCCTTTTAATAGTATTGGCTTTTCTTATGGACTCAATGTGATCTTGGATCACTAAAAGGTAAAATGTAGAGTCTTGAGCTTTAGATCTTGAGCCAATCTTTTGTCCTTAGCTTTTTGAGGGGTCCACATTTCTAATCCATGCCATGCCAATCATTGAGCTTTCCTGAAATATTCATCTTGAAATAGTATTAGCTCAATGAGCTATATGTTGTTAGGAATTACCAAAACCACCCAGGGATAGTTGCACTTTCATCTCATCGAACCGCACATCTATAGTTTCAACCACTTTATAGTGAAAAAGGTTGAAGACTCTGTAGGTGTGCCAATCCTTTACATAACCAAGAATAAAACATTCATGTGCTTTCGGTGCAAATTTGGAAGTGTGATGCGGATCTTTGATCCAGCGCCTAGCACCGAAGGCTTTGTAATAGCTTACGTTTGGCTTCTTACTAGTGAGTAGCTCATAGGATGTCTTCTTGAAAAACTTGTGAAGTTAAACTATGTTGGTGATATGGCATGCAGTATCAATGGCTTCAGGCCAGAACATCCTTGGAGTCTTGTACTCATCAAGCATCGTACGTGCCATCTCAATAAGGGTCCTGTTCTTCCGCTCCACGACAGTAGTCTGCTGAGGTGTGTATGGAGCAGAGAGCTCATGAGTGATGCCCATGCATTCTGTGCCATTGTCACTCCTGATGTTCTTGATCTTGATGCCATAGTTAGTCATGGTGCGATTGGCGAATCGTCTGACGACATCCTGCACTTCAGTCTTATAGAGAATTATGTGCACCCAAGTGTATATCGAATAATTATCAACAACAATGAAGCCATGTAGATGTGAAGTGGCAGTAAGGGTAGAGTAGTGAGTAGGGCCAAATAAGTCCATATGTAGCAGCTCGAAGGGACGTGAAGTCACCATGATTGTCTTCGAGGGATGCTTAGGTCTAGTCATCTTCTCGGCTTCACAAGCACCACATAGATGATCCTTCTTGAACTTGATGCCCTCGACGCCAATGATATGCTTCTTCTTCACGAGAGTGTGCAAGTTCCTCATGCCCGCAGGCCCTAGCCTTTGATGCCAAAGCCAACACTCTGAAGCTTTAGCTATAAGACATATGACAAGTTGTGGCCCCGCGGAGAAATCTACCATATACAGATCACCTCTTCAATAACCTTCGAATATTAGAGATTTGTCAGTTTCCATAAGCATAAGGCAATGATATTTTCCAAATATCACAATCATGTTTAGATCACAAAGCATTTATAATGACATTAAGTTGTATCCAAGGGATTCAACAAGCATCACTTTATCCATGTGTTGATCCTTTGAGATAGCAACTCTACCTAGGCCCAATGCCTTGCTTTTACCAGTGTTAGCAAATGTGATGTGGCTTTTAGTAGATGGACGTAGAGTTGAATCCATGAAAAGACTTCGATCACCAGTTATGTGGTTAGTGCATCCACTGTCCATTATCCACTTAGTAGCTTCCGGAGTCGTACCCTACAATGCAGTTAGCAGGATAGGCTTCACCAAGAGTATTGTGAAGCACAAACATTTGATGAACAAGCATACTATCAAAGTTAAGATTCTTGGATGGTAAGATAGGATGCTCATCAAGAAACGCAAGGACGAAATAAATGGTAAGATCATTTTGGCACTTTATCTTGCGTCCCACAAGATGTTTTACGTCTGCAACATTGACTTTAGAAGCCAATGATTTCTGGCTGGAGACCTTTCCCTGCAAGAGAAGTTAATTCTTCTTAACCACTCACATCTTAAGGGGTGGCTTAGAAGCAATGAGTCTAAGTGCGGCATTTGTGAACTTTGGCTTTGGAGCCCTAGCAAATAGTTTTGCAGTAGGTGAATAGTACTGAAATGAATATGTAGAAAAATTCTTTGATTTGTGAACATATCGGTTAGAAGAAACATGCTCATATTCCTGAGTCTGATGATAATTTCCCTGCAAAACATTGGTGTTAGGGTGACCTTGTGAGGTCCTCTGTCCGTATGAAGCCTTTGGGCCATATGAAGCCTTTGGTATGGGGTTTGTCTTCTTCCCTAGTGGTGTCATGATGACATTCATAGAAAGCTTCTCAAGAAAACTTTGAGGTACCTAGATCTTCTTCACAGGTGGCCCATTCCTGGAGTTATTACCAGTAAACTTGGCAAACACTTCACCATTCTGATTCTTAAACAACTTATAATTGGAGTCAGATGACTCATCAATGATAATGGGGTTAGCACAAGTGAATCCAGATAAAGCAGATGGATCTACAAAAGGACCCTTTGCAGCAACCCATTTGGTTTTCGGGTATTTCTAAGGCTTCCAGTAACCCATCAGCATTCATTTTCCATTCAAAATCAACACCCTCTTTCCTAGCATTTCGGTTCAGAATTTCTTTCTTAAGGACATCACATAGTGTCTGATGCCCTTTGAGGCTTTTGTACATGCCTGTTTCAAGCAATGTCTTCATCCTGGCATTTCTCATCAGCAATGATAGTGGTATCCTTAGAAGAGGGGTTAGTTACCACATCAGCAGTTGAAGATATTGCAACATCAGAGGCAGTAGAACATTCAGCAATAGAGACAACATTGTCATGCTCAAGGCATTTTAAACATGATGGCACAAAATCTTCCTGAGCAGAACTGATATGTTGAACGAGTAGTGAATCATTCTCTTTTTGAAGATCGTCATGAGATGCTCTTAGTTTCTCTAGATCTTGCTTCCTTTGAATATAATCATAGGAAAGCTTCTGATGAGTGGTTGAGAGGGTTTCATGACAACTTTCAAGTTCTTCATACTTAACACGAAGATTTTTGATGTCTTCAATTAAGGACTGAGTTCAATTCATTTCCTCATCCAACAGATCATCGGTTTTGTCTAGAAATTTTTGAATGTGTTCCATAGCAGTTTGTTGTTCAGTTGCAATTTTAGCAAGAGTCTTATAGATGGGTTTGGATTCACATTCAGAGTCATCTTCACTAGAGGTTTGAAAGTAATCATCGCGTGAGTTTACTTTGGCACCTCGTGCCATGAAGCAGTAGGCTAGAGTAGAGTCGTCCTCATCATCGACTTCAGCATCGGCGGCGTGACCATTATCTTTAGTATTGAAGATGGACTTGGAAACGAGTGTTGAATCTAGAGTTAGGATTGCCACACCTGAATCAGACTCCTCAAATTCCACCTCCGCCTCCTCTGAATCCATCTCCTTGCCAATGAATGCACGAGCCTTGCTGGATGAGCTCTTCTTGTATTATGAAGACTTTGGGGATTTCTTATTCTTCTTCTTCTTGTCAGAATCATATTCCTTGCTCTTCTTCTTTTTCTTGGTTTCCTTGTCCCATTGAGGACATTCAGATATGTAGTGACCTGGATTCTTGCATTTGTGGCATGTCCTCTTCTTGTAGTCACGAGCGGGAGCCTCATCATTCCTAGAGCTGGATCTTGAAGATTTGCCGAAGCTATTCTTCTTGGAGAACTTTTGGAACTTTTTCACAAGCATTGCTAGCTCTCTGCCACTTCAGGATCACAAGAACTGCAGTCATATTATTCTTCAGATGAGGAAACAACTTTTTCCTTCAAAGCACGGGATTGTCCATAGTTGGGGTCATAGATATCTCTCTTCTCAAACAGCTGGAACTCATGTGTGTTTAGCCTCTCAAGTATGTCAGACGGATCGAGATGTCTGAAGATAGGGCTTCCTTGGATCATCAGGGCCAAAGTGTCCAAAAAGTTATCAAGTGGTCTTAGTAGCTTCTTCACAATTTCATGCTCGGTGATCTCAGTTGCGCCAAGTGCACGAAGCACATTTGTGATATCAGTGAGGCGATCGAACGTGAACTAGACATTCTCATTGGCATTTCTCTTGAAGCAGTTGAAGAGATTGCGAAGTACATCAATCCTTGAGTCTCTCTGACTTGAGACGCCTTCGTTGAGCTTGGACAGCCAGTCCCAGACTAGCTTCGCCGTTTCATGCGCACTTACACGGCCATACTGTCCTTTGGTCAAATGACCACAGATGATGTTCTTGGCGGTTGATGCCAGTTGCATGAACCTCTTGACAATAGCAGCGGTGACACCTTTACCGAGTTTTGGAACGCCAGTCTTGACGACATACCAGAGGTCGATGTCAATGGCTTCAAGATGCATGCACATCTTGTTCTTCAAGTAGGGGTAATCTGTGCCATCGAAGATGGGGCACGCATCGGAGACCTTGATTATCCCTGTGGTCGATATAGCTAAAACTCCAGGTGGTTAAACCGAATCACATAGAACTAGGGAGCACCTTGCTCTGATACCAATTGAAAGTGCTAGTTATCGCCTAGTGGGGGGTGAATAGGCGATTTTTATGAAAGTCTTTAAAACACAAGGCCTTTGAAGACAGACAATCAAATGGAACCTATATGATATGCAGCGGAAGATAAACTATTCTAGACAGACCATAGTCATGTAAGCATTGTAATGAAAGCACGAGGACTAATAGCAACTAGGTAGTACATATCGGAATGGAAGACAGTATGAAGCCAAACAGGTAATAGTCTTCGCATACTGAAGTCAAACAGATCAGGCAAACAAGCAATGACTTTACGAAGACAAACTGGAATGTAAAGGAGGTGGGGATAGAACCAGTAGCTTGGTGATGACAAGGATTTGGAACACCAGTTCCAGTTGTTGTGAGAACTGTATGTCTAGTTAGGGAGGCTGAGATTGAACTCAGAAGACCACATCTTCACCTTATTCCCCTTGAGCTAAGGACACCCAGTCCTTGCCCAATCACTCTGGTAAGTCTTCAAGGTAGAATTCCAAACCTTCATAGACTTTGTTCATCGGCGATCCACAATGACTCTTGGATCCATAGAACGTGACGCCTGACCGACTCGAGGATACACAGTCATCAAGTCTAACAAGTCTTCAGGTCACATGGAAAGAAAGACTTCAGTGATGCCTAACACTCTTTGGCTCTGGGTGTTTTGGGATTTGTCCTCGCAAGGATCTCTCTCTCAAAGGCTTCAGAGGTGGGTTGCTCTCAAATGACAAAAGTCGTGTACTAACTCTGAGCAGCCACCAATTTATTGTGTAGGGGTGGGCTATTTATAGCCAGGAGGCAACCCGACATGATATTTCTGAAACGACCCTGGGTCACTAAGGACACGACACATGTCCAACGGTCGGATTTCAAACACACACGACAACTTGGCTTGGCCTACAAGAAAAGCTGACTCATCCAACTCTGGATAAGATTTGCTCTCATTGTCTTTGCTCGAAGACATAGGATTTTGGTTGAGCATCATGTCAATCTTCTGACTTTGTTCAGTTTGATCCCACTTAACAGTTCGGTGGTTCCTATGTCTTCATACTCCATAGTCTTCCAGTGAATGTCTTCACACGTCATTATCTTCAACGTGAATGTCTCCACGAACCACCATTGTCTTCAATGTCTTCATACATTTTTAGGGGTCATCTCTGGTAGGTAAACCGAGTCAATGAGGGACTACTACCTGTGTTATCCTGCAATTCTCATGAACACATTAGTCACTCAACCACGTTTGTCGTCAATACTCCAAAACCAACTAGGGGTGGCACTAGATGCACTTACAGCAACAAATCAATGGGTTCATGAGGTAGGAAACCGTACACAATCTCAATGGGGCACATCTTAGTAGTAGAATACAATGAACGATTATAAGCAAATTCAATATGAGGCAAGTATCATTCCCACATTTTAAGGTTATTCTTCAAAATATCCCTAAGCATAGTAGACAAAGTTCTATTTGCTACTTCAGTTTGTCCGTCAGTTTGGGGGTGACATGTAGTACTAAAAAGCAATTTAGTCCCAAAGTTAGCCCATAAATATCTCGATAAGTGGCTATGACATTTAGTGTCACGATCTGAAACAATTGTACTTGGCACACCATGCAAGCTAATTATTTTACAAAAGAACAAATCGACAACATTAGTAGCATCCTCACTTTTATGACATGGTATAAAGTTTGCCATTTTCGAGAATCTATCCACGGCAACAATTATGCTATCCCTCCCCTTGTCTGTTCGAGGTAAACCCAAAACAATGTCCATAGATATATCTTCCCATGGAACACTAGGTATAGGCAAAGACATATATAAACCATGAGGATTGAGTCGTGACTTATCTTTTTGACATGTAGTGCAGCGAGTAACAAAACACTCAACATCCCGTCTCATCTTTGGCCTAAAGAAATGTGTTGCAAGTACATCCTCCATCTTCTTCATGCCAAAGTGTCGCATTAATCCCCCTCCATGCGCCTCCTGCAATAATAAAACACAAACAGAGCTAGCTGGAATGCACAACTTGTTAGCACGGAACACAAATCCATCATTAACAACGAACTTGTTCCACGTTCTTCCTTCTTTACAATTCTGCATTACATCTTTAAAATCAACATCATGCACATATTGATCTTTGATGGTCTCCAAACCAAATATTTTGAAGTCAAGTCGTGAAAGCATAGTATAGCAACGAGACAATGCATCAGCAATAACATTTTCTTTACCCTTCTTGTGTTTAATGACATAAGGGAAAGTGACAATGAATTCAACCCATTTAGCATGTCTATGATTCAGCTTAGCTTGACTTTTAATATGTTTCAAACATTCATGATCAGAATGTATAACAAATTCTTTGGGCCATAAATAATATTTCCATGTTTCCAAAGTCTGAACAATAGCATATAATTCCTCATCATAAGTAGAATAATTCAGATGAGGACCACTTAATTTTTCAGAAAAGAATGCAACAAGTTTACCATCTTGTAATAACACACCTCCTAAACCAATTCCACTAGCATCACATTCAAGCTCAAAAGTCTTACTAAAATCAGTAAGTTGGAGTAATGGAGCATGTGTTAACTTATCTTTCAATGCCATGAAGGCTTCTTCCTGTGCGGTACCCCAAACGAAAGGCACATCCTTCTTTGTAAGCTCATTGAGAGGGGCAGCAATGGTGCTGAAATCTCTCACAAAACGCCTATAGAAACCATTGAGTCCAAGAAAATTCCTCACTTGTGTGATCGTTTTGGGCTGTGGCCAAACTCCCAATAGCTTCAATCTTGGCTTTATCAACTTCAATTCCCTGTGGAGTAACAATATAGCCAAGAAAAGACACTCGGACGGTGAAAAAGGTGCACTTCCCAAGGTTACCAATCAAAGGTGCATCACGTAGAGCAATCAAAACAACATGTAAATGATCCAAATGTTCCTCCAGAGATCTACTATAAATTAATATACCATCAAAGTACACCACCACAAATCGTCCAATGAAAGCATGTAAAACTTCATTCTTTAATCTCATGAAAGTGTTAGGTGCATTAGTTAACCCAAAAGGCATGACTAACCACTCATATAAGACAAACTTAGTTTTAAATGTTGTTTTCCATTCATGTCCCAATTTCATACGAATTTGATGGTATCCACTACGCAAATCAACTTTGAAGAATATTGTAGATCCACATAACTCATCAAGCATATCATCTAGCCTAGGAATAGGATGAGGATAATGAATAGTAATATTATTAATGGATCTACAATCAACACACATATGTGATGTACCATCCTTTTTTGGCACTAGAATAATAGGAACAACACAAGGACTAAGGGATTCACATATATAACCTTTGTTGAGCAGCTCCTGTACTTGGCGCATAATCTCCTTGGTCTCCTGTGGATTGGTACGGTATGGCTGTCGCACCCAAGATGTGATTCTATCTCAATCACGTGATGAACTCATGACTGGGGCACAATCGCATTTCAAGCGCATAGCAAGGTGAATATCATTACAACATACCATGTACTGAATAGATGAGGATACAAGATAATGGGTTACACTCGCCACAAGCTACAAGATTAATACATCAATACATTAATACAACAATCATCATACAGAAGAGAAGGATCTGACTACGGATAAAATCAACCGAAAAAGAAGAACGACATCCACCCTGCTAATACCAGGTTCCCGACCCAAAACCTATCCCTTGATCGAATAAGAAGAAGCAGAAGAACTCCAAAATCAAGCACGCATCGCTCTCACGTCAAAGCATCACTTACCTGTACCTGCACCCGTTGTTGTAGATAATGTGTGAGCTAGGAGGACTAAGCAATCCCATTACCATGGGTATCAAGACTAGCAAAGCTTAATGGGTATGGAATGGATAAGTGTGAGGTAGCATCAAGCACTAAGCATTGTATGGTGGCTATCTTACGAGTACAAGAATAAGAAGAGAAACTACGCACAATGGACGCAAACAAGTAATGATCAAAAATGATCCTGAACTACTTACAGTTCAAACATAACCTCACCGTGTTCTCTTCCAGAACTTTCTCAAAAAGAGACAGTAACGGTTACACACGCGGTTGGTGTATTTTGTTTTAGATCTGGTGTCAATTTCTCTACAACCGGATATTATAAATTTCAAATCTAGATCTGGCCCGAAATGGATTAGTGTGTGTAAGCAAAAATAAAAGGAAGCAGGGAAACAAAGATGGCAATGAACTTGGCGTCTCCGGCCATGGATCATAGCGGGAACGGGGTCGTGTTGGCGCGGCGAAGGTCCGGGGGGAAGGAGGGGTTGGCGTCAGAGCTACTACGCCGGAGGAGAGCTCCGGCTCACCTCGGCGATGGCGATCGGGAGCGAGGCAACATGGCACTTGGGTTTGGGTTGGTGCTCACATTAGGTCATTGGGCCAGAAGCGAAGAAGTAGTTGGGTCGAATCTGGCGAAGGGAGGGCACAGATGGGCCTCAACGCCCACATGGCCCATGCGTGGGACGACGGAGTCAACGGGCGTGGGCGAGCGGGACTTGGGGCTTTCGTCACTTACGGCATTTGGGCGCTGGCTCGCTGCTCCACCAGCAGCGAGGCGAAGCAGGGGCGCAGCACAGCGGGACTACAGTGGCGGATGCGGTGGCTCTACGCAAGAAGGGTCGCGAGACTTGCTTGGTTGCTGCAGATGCAGATTTGGGCATCAGGAGCTCATCCTCCAGCGATGGTGGCGGCAGTTGATGCTCCTGTTTGAGGCAACGGAGAGACAGGGAGATATCAGCAGGGGAGAGACAGAGAATGATGAAAGAGAGAGGGAGAAGGATGGAGAAGGGAGAGAGCAGCGGAGACTTCGGCCAATGTGAGTGGGAGGCTTGGCACTACGTTTGTCCTGGGAATATGAGTGGTGCCGACGTTGGTGCTTCCGGCAATGTCAAATGGTGGGACGACCACTGGAGGCGGGGGCAAGGCCGAGGAGAACTTTTCCCAGCGGTGGGAGGCGGATCCAATGAGCCAAGGTCTTGGCGGCAGCAAACTTGCTGCGTCGGAGACGAGGGTAAGGCAGCAACCACCTTGGCTAGAACCTCCTGTAGGAGAACACGGGGAGGAGAACAGAGTTTTAGCACCATGGTCCACCCGAACCCATGCGGGTGCCATTCGATGTACTACTGCTATCCATATGGATTTGTGTCATGTTAGAATTTGAATTCTTGGTTTGCATACTAACCTCTCTACAATACCCTCCACAAGCCTTCTCATTATCAGCCCATTCCTAGGACTACACGGGCTCACATTTTGTTAATGAGATGATTTTGCACACTTTCCTAAGCAACTGTAGCACATGAGGTTAGCCCGAGGATTAAAATATCAAATCATGACGAGAAGAATTTAATGGTTGCATGTGATACTTTCAAGGCCTAAAAAATAAAAATAAAAAATAGAGCAATATGTTGCACAAAAAAGAAAAAAGACAATCTACATATAGAAATAAAAATAAAAATTACGTTTCTCAAAAATAAAAATAAAAAGACAATCTACTCCTCAATGAAGAAAAGATAATATGTTCCTTAAAACTAAGAAAAAAGACAATCTGCATTTAATAAAAAACAAAAAAAACTATGTTTCTCAAAAATAAAAATAAAATACAATCTACTCCTCAATGAAGAAAAGTTAATATGTTCCAAAAAAGAAAATAAAAAGACAATCTACTGCTAAAAAAGACTATGTTTCTCAAAATAGAAATCTATACACACTGAAAATGACTACAAGTAGTAATATAATTCTTCTTCAATGCTTGCATGCACACATTCTAATCAACTCGTAAAATAAGTTGTCATTCCCGTAAAATAATTGTGTAGATGGAAACAAAAATATTGAAGTTTTTATCTAGGGAACAAGATTGAGTAGATCGATGCATACCTCTTATTTTATTCCTTACCTGCCTCAGCATGAAATAGGGTGATTACTAACAATAGGGCTGATAATTGCTGGTTGATGATCCCTGCCATATTTTAGGCGGCATGATTGGCACATATCTCAATAGAAGGTCACAAGGTAGAAGATCTTCCCCCGTGTCCGGATAGGACTCTCCTATGCGTGGGTGGCAAGATTGGCGTCCGGATATGTAATTTCCTTCTTCTGCAAACCGACTCTATACAACCCTAGGCCTCTCCGGTGTGTATATAAACCGGAGGGTTTAGTCCGTAGAGGCTATCAGAATTCATATAGGCTAGATGTCTAGGGTTTAGCCATTATGATCTCGATGAAGATCGACTCTTGTAACCCCTATACTCGTCAAATACAATCAAGCATGACATAGGGTTTTACCTCCATTAAGAGGGCCCGAACCTTGGTAAACATCGTGTTCCCTGTGTTCCTTGTTACCTTCGATCCTCGGATGCAGAGGTCGGGACCCCCTACCCGAGATCGGCCGGTTTTGACACCGACATTGGCGCTTTCATTGAGAGATCCACTATGTCATCGGTAGAAGGTTCGATGGCTCCTTCGATCATCAACAACGATGTTGTTTCCGGGGAAGCTTTTCTCCCAGTCAACTTTTTGTGTTTGGCGGATTCGCTTTGCGGGCCAACTCAATTGGTCACCTCGAACAAATCAAAAACTATGCCCCTAGTCATCAGATCAAGTTCGAAAACCTGATTTACATCGCAAATATCTGAGGAGACTTGATCTTCGAAGGGTTCAAGATGGAAACCCACCGGATCCATTATCAGGCACCGCTCAAAGACCAACTATCATCCCTACCCTGGCCTTAGATCCATACACTGGTACGCATCAGTGCTATACAAACGGTTTTTAACCCCTTTCCACGATGGCATTTGGGACCGTCGCCAAGTGAGTGTGTGCAATAGGGTGTCCTTCCCACACGACACAAAAACCGTCGAGGATATGGAGCAGTTATCCAGAGGCCTTCCAAAATGTAATCATGTGCGATGCAACACACACTAAATACTTTTGCACATGTGGTATCGGTGATTAAGCGTTTCTAATGACGCAGTGAAACCACACAGTCTGTCGTAATGAACCGTTGGGAAAATAGTATGTAAGGCACACAGGCCAACATATGAACTGCGTGCGATTTGTGCCCCATCGCACATGAGTTTTCTGCATAACCCGGCTGCCATGCTAGACTCCATCACACACATTTGCCAACAATTACCGTCTGCGATAATGTTCTATCACAAACGGTTCAGTAGCCCCTTCGCACACATACAAGTGCTGCAGACCATTTGTGATTAGTTGGGTATCACCGATGGTTACCGCAAGAGTGACGTGTGCTTTTCATTCGGGGTCCCACACATTTCCTGAAAAAATTAAGACTCGGATTATATTTTACAATGGGGACAGTTTATTCACAGTTCTCGTGTGCAATAACGCGATATCACAAACGGTTCCGGAGACCCTACACATACATAGCAGCGCAGCAAATCGTTCGCAATCTGCTGTGTATCATCGATGGTTGCGCTACGATTGACGTATGCTTTCCAATGTGGATCACACACACTCATTTAGTTGAACTGTGTGCGGAGCAATTGCTAGGTTAAAACAAAAATTTCCCATTTTTGAATCGGCATGCAAAAAGAAAATTTTCCACAATATTCAATTGTACAAATAAAAAAATCTAATATTTTGAATCGACATGCAAAAAGAAAATTCACCACAATATTCAATTGAAGAAATAAACAAAAATATCCCATTTTGAATCGGCACACAAAAAGCAAATTCGCCACAATATTCAATTGAACAAATAGTGTCCACACGAAGAACATTCATCAAATTTCGCAACAATTGCAATTGAACATATGGTAGCTAAATTCCAATGATTTGTCCACACATACATGCATTACATAATTAATCTTTGTGTATGAAATACGAAGACCTCATCAGATGGAAAACAATGGATCCATGCGTTATGTGTTTGGCGGCTAACTCTTCCTCAATGTTTCAGGAGAACGCATGCTAAAATTTTCATTATCACCTGTGGGATTGATGTAGTGATCCAGGAAGAAGTCGCTGATAAATATCCGAACCATTCGCAATTCACAAGCCAGGAGCGGTTCAGGGGTCCTCGGTTTTAAGATGAGCTCCAGTATTTTTAAGATCAGAATGTGCCATATGAGTGTATTAGAAGATATTAATTAAGATAGACTTACTGGTACTAATTCGCGAGAATCGTCACATCTATCAGCAGATATGCAGATAGAGATCATGTGTCTGCAAACATAGTATCCACAAAGGTTGGTCCCTTCTTCTTGCTGAGGACACTGAAATTTTTTGTACAGAATTAGTCATGTATTTGTCCTGTTAGGAACAACCTAACCGGTGTTAGATGTATTTTTTTTCTTTGGACAACATAGAAAGAGGTTTATTTAGAAGCTTGAATATTTGACTAGCGTAAGGAAAGGTATTTGCGGACTGTTGGGGTGACACTCCGAAAATAACGGATTTTGGTGTGTTACTAGAGAAACGATCTCGTGCTGCAGTGGTAGTTCCCTCTTGAACAGGTTCCCTGGTTTAGTTTTCCACAATGCGAGCACACTACAAATGATGATGAATTTTGACAACATCAATTGTTGAACCATATATGAATGCAAATTAATTTCAACATCATAGAATTCAATACCTATCCATGAATTGCTGAAGATGCATTAGATCCTCAGCGTTTGTTGACTCTCTGAGAGAATCGATGTAGTAAACCGTGTTCTTGTTTGGAACAATGAATACCAATATCCAATGATCGCTACATATTAAGAAAGCCATGAACTTATGAATTATGTTAAAATCTGAAAGACAATCAGTGTGTGCGTGGTTGTTTACTTAACTTCCGTTCATGATATGGCCAGAGAAATGATTCTGCATGGGACTTGTTTTCGAAGAGATGGACGGCCGTGTTAACGGCCCAGTCCCGTAGGTCCTTACCACGTGTTGTTGTGCCATTTGCTAATTCAGGATCTATGAAATATACACCCTCCCTTTTTCTTCTCTGCTCGTTCAATCCCCTGAGAGGAATAAAATGCAGTTAGCTCTTTATCATTTACAGCCTTGTATGGAGAAGTTGATCAGAGTTTGTTAAGTACTTACAAAATCAGGCATCTAACAAGAGTGGCATCTAGCACGTTGAAGTTGAAGAAGAGATGTAAGTCCTCGAAACTCACATTGATTGAACAAACATCGTGTCGGAAATGATCTCTATTGTAGTGGACTAGAAAAGCATGATGACCTGCTGACATTTGATCCATGCAATATTCATGTAACTTGGGGCAACTAGAGCTGCACTCATCAAAGTATTCGCCAACAAGAAATGGCTGGCCATGGATGTAATTGCGTGCTTCAAGTACATCTGCTTTACTTTTAGCAAGCAACAAATGTACTTCTTCATCATCCATGGCACCAGAAATAATATTACTCCCTGATTCGAACAAGCTGGTGTTAATTTGGTTCTGGGCGATGAGTGCTTTAAGTAAGAGGCAATCGTTCCCTTTCCCCTTCACTCTCCCGTTGTGCTTCCTCGTGGTCATGGGTGTAGCCTTTTTGGCCACTTCCTTCTTGGTACATGAAGAATTTTTGGAAGAATGTCTGGTTGCGTGCAAGGTAGACTGCCGAGCAGACGGTGAAGCTTGGACGGAGTTCTTAGAAGACGGTTTATCTATGTCGGACCGCTGAGTTGGCGGCCCTGCTATGACGGACTGCTGGGCTGTAGGAGCAGAGGCATCGGACTGCTAGGCTGTAGGAGCAGAGGCATCAGACTACTGACCATGCGTTGTAGCTATGCTGGGTTTCTGCGCAGGTGGTGCCAACTTGTTGGTGTGCTGAGGAGGTCGTGCCAACGCGTTGGTTTGCTGAGCAGGAAGTGCTGATGCATTGGTATGCTGATCACGCGACTGCGGACCGACGGACTGATGAACAGTCGGTTCTGGACCTACAGACTGCTTAGCAGGCGGTTCCGAAGCATCAGACTGCTTAGCAGTCTATTCCACCAGGTTGGTCGGCTGAGCATGTGCTGTCGCTGGGTCTCCCTCCGCTGCTTCAGTGGACGGAATCTGAACCAGTGGTGCTTCTTCAGCAGTTGTAGGTCTTGCCACTGGCTACTTTGGGGCGAAGGATGACATCGCCTGTACACCACAAAGCCGGGCCGGCTGATCACAGGTTGATGCAACAACCCGTGAGAGCTGCTGTGGCAAGGAGAGCGTCACCGGTTGAGGGGCGATAGTGGTTGCTCTTGGCGAGGCTTCAGGGATCTCATCTATGAACTCTATTTCCTTTTTTGGCCACTGGATGTGATGTAATAGTGTTTCTCCAAAGGTCCTTTGCTCATCGAAGTCTCCTAGGACATTATTTAGGGCAAATTCATTGAATCCAGGCTTTACTTCAGTCACGTAGCACGTCACACAGCCCGGCTTCAACGGCACATTGTCCAAGAAGAGGCCATCTTCCAAAAGGGTGGGCAAACCCAGGCTGTTGCACATTTCAATGTACCTTCATAATGTGTAAGCACGCCCTTCAGTCTGTCTTTCATTCTAGATATATCAGATATAGCATCATCACGAGCAGCTGCAGTCTAAGTGTCGCTGGGGTCAACTGATGCACAGCTACTCTTGTGTAGTGTTGTCGCACAATAAGCAGCATCCTACATGCCCACCTCCCCTCCCATCTGTTGGCTATCTATCAGTGTTAGAGTCTTATGCATCATCATTGGCTCCTCAACATCCTTTCGAACAGCCGGATAAATCTCCTTCCTCAACCTCTCATATAATGCATCCTGCGTCATTTCACTCCTCGCTTTTTCATGATGAGCCTCTCTTTTTTGCTGAGTGTGAAAGCCCTCTTATGCGGGACATTAACAACTATACCCCTTTGTTGGGTTCTATAGTAGGGTGCGTCGAGTGCAAATTTAAATTTCCTTCACGCAGAACGACCAAGAACATGCTACGGGAGATGGATCATGGATCGTTACCACTAGACGCGCAGTGTCGTGCAGCGGAAGAAGAGTTGGGGCAGTGCGTCCGCGTGTATCGTCTCCTCCTTGTCCGATCTCCCTCGAACAGCCGGTCATCGGTTCCCATGTATAGGTTTGCCCGAGCAGCGCAAGTGCACCGCCTCTAACGGTATCTGCCCGTGCAGGAGGAACGTCGTGCGGCGGACTACTAGGTCCGATCACACAATTAGCGGTGAGTGGAGGTGTCTATTCGCAACACATGCAAACCCTAGTGACCGCGTCGAAGCGATCAACCACATGAGTGTGCCGCACTCCACTTTATATAGGCGTCCGTCTCGGGCTCAACACTTGGGCCTCGCACGGACCCTAAAGCCCACAAGTCTACTCGGCCACAATCCGAATATAGCTCGGATCACATTCGACCAGTGTTCCCGGATCTGACCTCGTAGGTTCCATCCCTTAAGCACGTGACCCCTTAGGTTCAAGCCGGCTTGGTTGCAGTTCGGATCACTCCAAACTGCACGGTTGGTAGCGGCCCCTACCAAGGCATGCCGAATCACCAAGAAGACTATGAAGCTGGTTAAGAGGACCTGTACATCATACTTCCATTCCTTTCGCCACACGATATACGTTATCGGGCTCAAGGCGAGTCTATCATCCTTGTGCTAGCCCGACCTCTCTCTCGTTCCAGTGATGCCGACCACAAACCAGATTATCTCATAATCCTTTTCGCATGGCCATGCTTATCGTAGTCGGATCACACAAGGGGCCCAGAGTATATCTCTCCTAATCGGAGGGGCAAACCCCATCTTGCTCGACCATGTCTCGCAGCATGGGTCTGGACAAGCCCGAAACCTACCTTTGTAACTACCTAGTCACGGAGTAGCGTTTGGTTGGCCCAAAGCAAGTCTGTCACCATCCCGAGTACATGCGCCAGCTCAGGTCTTAGGACATAGAATGTATGTTGTACTACAGACTCACAGATGACATATCGCTGCATCTCAAAGTTGGGTCTGTCTGACTCAGACCTTATCTCAACTCGGATCCGACTACGTCGAATCCGACGAGATCCTTCCGAGTCCATATTATTCGGTTAGCATCCAATTCTCCATGGCTAGTGAGACCAAGACATCGACCGTGTCATATGCTAGTCTAGTCAACTATGCATCCACACAGCCCTTTCAACTAGGGACCTTTTAGGACGTTCATCATACAATGCATAGTCCTACAAACAAGTCACGTACTTGTTGATACACATCACTGATAATGTCCAAGGACTATCTTTATTCATAAACACATAGGAAATATCATCATACATGATTGCCTCTAGGGCATATCTTCAACACCCTTGCACGGCTAGGGGGCTCTTTTGTTTCCATTGCAATGGACAGAATGTCACATGGCCCTGAGTTCCTGTAGAACCTTCTAGGGATCTTGCAAGCCTCTAACATCACTTCATACAGTTTTGCGTCACGTGCGTTTTCAATGTAGTAAGTTCCGTCATCACGCCTCTTTGCACGTGCCCGCAAGTAGTCTCTGGCGCATTCGCCCCTGATTTCACTGAAGGCCAGATTCCCACCCGCTGCTACTGCTTCTTTGTCCTCCTGTTCCCATGTCAGTTTCATGTTGTAGTATCCTGCCACACCCATACGGTGGGGGTGTATGTTCTTCTTCTGAAGTTTCGATTGCTTGAAACTCTTCTCAGCAAACTCTTTAGTTGCCCTGACCCTTTTGAATTCTGCCCAGTCTGCCATGGTAATTTGGAGGTATGCGGGGATTGGGTCCTTGCCTTCACTCAAGTACTTCTTGTACAACACGTGCTTCCAGTTTCTCCAAGCATCCCTAGCCTTCTTCAGTGCAGCGTGTTCCACCTACATTCTCCACTGCTCTGGAACGTTCAAGTGATCCACGATCTCCTCGACTATCCTTCGCCGTGTTTCTGTGTTAGCCTTCCGAAACCCCGGTAGATTAATGTTGAGCCTTGCTCTACCAACAAATCCACACACACTCTCCTGAACCTCATGTGTGCTTTATATGGTTTAGTTGGAGCCCAAGACTTTAGATCAATCTCGGTTACTTCATATACACCTTTAGGCTGGTGTGTGGGCTACCTTGGAGAGTTCCTCCATGTCCTGACCAGAAGGGTAATTGCTGCAGCTCTATCCCATTCAAGACTACTTGATCCCTCACAATCTGCTGAAGACCTAGGTTTTTCTGAATCAGATGAAGATACATGGCCTGAATGAGTGTTTTCGCTGCTACTCGGCATCTAGAAAGAACACATGCGAAACTCGGGAAAGGAGGATAAGCATAAAACTAACAACTTGGTATCAAGCTTTCTGAACATGCCATGCAATAATTTAGAAAATGTACAACTAATTTGTTAAGTTTTTGTGACTCGGGCACCCGCGATTTATAAATAGGCAGTAACTTATTGGAACAAATACATCCTATATGTAGTAAGGAAGGTAGATAATGAACATATATACGCTCTCCATTATTTTATAGTCAATTTGGGAACATATGGAACGAAATTGGAAGAGGGATTGCGAGGAAATATGCCTCACCGCGATGGAGAGCAGTAACTAATAGGCTTCTTAATGCAAACCCGACCGGACCAAAAGAGAGGCAAGGGTTACTGCATCGATATGCTCGAGGCTGGCTGGCGAGCAAACGAAGATGGCGAGGCGCGGGCTGCCGCATGTTGGGAACGGCAATGGAGGTAGGCTTGATGCCGAAGAGCGGGCATACGACCGGGGTGAGCACAGCGGGGCCGGAGAGGGTTCTATTGTGGATCTGGGGGAGGGGGGAGCTGGGAAAGGAGATTGGTTGGACTAGTTGAGTGAAATGCAGGCGGACGGTGGGGGTGTTGGCGGCCTAGGTGAAAAGAGTGAAAAATATCCCCGGTCATTGCGCGCGCTGAAAGGCCTATGCAAACGGTTGCCTCTAAGCGCTCATGTGCACAAACAGAATAATTTCATTTGAAATGAAGATGACTAATTTTGAAATGAAGACGTGAGTTCATCATTTCCCCTCTAAAATTTTCCCGCGTAAACCAATCACAATTTTACCATGGGTTTGATTTGTTGGCGCATTTCAGGTCTTGTGTGCTATATGTAAGACATTTTTGGCATTTACCATGCATGTTGGCATATAAATCAATTGCTAGCCGGACTGCATTTCCTGTCGAAAGGGATGAGGATTGTCGTTCGATCTGGGAGCATCCAATGGTGCAGATGTATGATTCGTGGGGTTTGGGTTCTGGCCAAATAGAACACACGACTCAGAACGCGCGTGTAGCAAAGGGGGGCATCGGCCACGGTTTGGTAGGCACACAGCTTCTATGTGTGAACCGTGTGCTATTTGAAAACATTTATTTTGGGAGGGGCTATTTGAAAACATTTACATGTGCTATCGAAAGGGATGAGAATCGCCGTTCGATCAAGGAGAATCGAACGGTGCAGACGTACGATCCATGGGGTTTGGGTTCTGGCCAATCAGAGCGCACGACACAGATCGCGCGCGTGGCAGAGGGGGGGAGGGTGCACCGGCCATGGTTTAGTGGACACACGGCTTTCGTGAGCGAACCGTGTGCTCTTTGAAAACATTTACATTACCTAACATCATATTTTTGTTCAAATAAAAACATGAGTTTCGTTTCGCCTCCAAATTTTTTAGGTGGTAAGAAATCCGAGTATAGTGGAGAGTGTCATATACTAGTATCTTGAATATATAGTATATATGATACTACTGTATGATACTACCTTTAATTAATTATAGCGCATAGCATAATACATATATATAGAGAGAGTATAGTATCATATATAGATCATATTTATTGCCATGCATGACACAAATTAGCATCGCATTTAACATGATACGGTATCTACCTATATGTTACTCTAACCCTATTTATATATATTTAATTCTTTGCCACATCAGCATACTTGCGCTACTTCCGGGTGCAGGACATGCATCGTCGGCTATGATACCACCACTATGGCCAGCCTTATATAGTGGGGAGTATCATATACTATATATAAAGTATCATGCATATGATACTACGTACGTACCTTCATAGTGCATATATATATAGTATCATAGAGTAGTATATATATATATATCATAGATGACCGTATTTATGGCCATGCATGACACAAAGTAGTATAGCATTTGTTATATATATATATATGTGTTATGGTATCTACCTATGTTACGGTCGTAGTATGGGAGTATCAAGCGGTATGATGCATGCCAACTAGACTTTTTGGATGATGTGGCACACAGTTAAATGAGGAAAGAGAGGGTGTGGTATCATATCATGATACTGTATCATATTAAATGTTGTACTACTTTGTGTCATGCATGGCAATTAATAAGGCAACCTAAGATACTAACTTATGATACTATGTGCGTGCATTACAAAGGTATTGCCGATCATAT
Source organism: Triticum aestivum (assembly GCF_018294505.1). Lineage (NCBI taxonomy): Eukaryota > Viridiplantae > Streptophyta > Magnoliopsida > Poales > Poaceae > Triticum > Triticum aestivum. The sequence continues at coordinate 230,979,061 of NC_057809.1, read as the reverse complement.
ACTAGTATCATACATATATATACTCCCTTCTTTCCAGTTTATAGACTTATCTCAAAAAATTCCATTTGATAAGGCTCAATTTGGTTGTTCCCCATCACATGTTCAGATTCCAAGGTGCATTAAATCATTGCATGCATGCAAGTATTTATTAAGAGAAAGTTGACCAATGCATGTACTTTATGCATGCATGTATTACAATTAATACATTGATAAACATAATTTTTTAAGGAAAACAAAAGCATTAATTGGGTGTTTTTGCAAACTACAAAAAGTATTCCACCACTCACCATCCACCTGTGTTGGTGAGATTTTTGAATTGATCCCTATAAAGCTGGCCATAGTGGGAGTAACATAACCGGTAACATGCACTTGGGACTAGCAAACATGCTTATGTGGCACATAATTAAAGAAGAGAGGGAGGGTTAGAGTAACATAGGTAGATACTGTATCATGTTAAATGCTATGCTACTTTGTGTCATGCATGGCAATAAATATGATCATCTATGATACTACTTAATGATACTATGCACCATGGAGGTAGTATCATGCATACACTAGTATCATATACATGATACTCCCCACTATGAGTAGCCTATGCCTGGTTGTAATGGGGAGTACCATATACTAGTTTCATACATATGATATATACTAGTGTATGATACTACTTCCATAATGCATAGTATCATAATTAGTATCTTAGGTTGCCTTATTAATTGTCATGCATCACACAAAGTAGTACAACATTTAATATGACAGGGTATCATGATATGATACCACATCCTCTCTTTCCTCATTTAATTGTGTGCCAGATTATCCAGAAAGTCTAGTTGGCATGCATCATACCGCTTATGATACTACCATTACAAGCAGCCTAAACCGGAAAGGAGCGAGTAATACTAGCTAGTCTATGATATACTAGCTACCTCACTAAGAGCATGGTTAATAATATAGCCAAGGGTCGGCTATAAGATTTTGCCATGTCATATACAGCCGACCTCTTAGCGGGCATGTACAATAATAAGTTTTAAATACGTACTAGTTTATCAATAGTTGGTCCAACTTACATCCTCACAAAGTGTATTGGGTCTCGTGTTGCAGCTGGCTCTACTAACTAAGAGACCGCTTCTCTTCTCTCTCCTCTTCTCTTTCCTCCAACTAAAGCACATATATATTATTCTATTCCTTATAGCCTGCTTAGGCTACCCACAGTGGGAGTAACATATATAGGTAGTAACATTACACGTATCTAGATAAAATAGATGATGTGGCAAGCAATAAATGAAGAAAGAGAGGAAAGTGGTAACATAGCTAGTTACTAGTAGTATGAGTAACATCACACGTCTCAAGGCAAGATGAGTCTATAGCCTAATAAATGAAGTGTTGCGTGTTACTACACATATGTTACTCCCCACTATAGAGGTAGTAACAAAGACTAGTAACATTCTATGTTACTACCCATTGTGGCTAGTCTTATGTCACTCTATTGTACTTGCTCTAATGCATAGTATCATAGAGTAGCTAGTATCATATGTAGTACTTCATTTATATTGTCATGCATGACACATAGTAGCATAGCATTTATTATGATACGGTTTCATGATATGATACTTAACCCTCTCTTTCTTCATTTTCTTAATACTATGACAACACATTAAAATTGCCTAGTTGGCATGCATGATACTAGCTATGATACCCCCTTACTATCAGCATAGCAAAGAAGATGTACATATCATTTGTGCGTCGCTTTGTGAGTTTTCATCCGTTTGTTCGAGAAGCGGGAGAAGTTTCAAACATTCTGGCCGCGAGGTGCGGCCACTGGCATAGGCCTAGTTGGTATTTTAATTATAGGAAATTCAGATGGAGTTCAGACATAAACAAAATCGATGTGCGTGCTCTCACGACCTCGTGGAAAATATTGGTAAAGTTTGGCACAAGTTTTGATGACCACTCCTTCCAAACCGGAGCATCTCACATGAAGGATCATGGTTTTCCAAAAGGAGACGAGTCAATTCAAACTCCTGCGGTCGGTAACTTCATCGTTTGCCCTGATAAAAATTTCCATGGTACGCAATCTCCATTATACCATGGGTTTGATTTTCTGGCGCATTTCCGGTATCGTTAGCTATATTTAAGACATTTTTTGAGATTACCGTGCATTTTGTGCATAAAAATAAAATTACAATCGGAACTACATGTGCTGTCGAAAGGGATGAGGATCGTCATTCGATCTGGGAGCATCCAACAGTGCAGACGTACGATCCGTGGGGTTTGGGTTCTGGCCAATCAGAAACCATGACTCAGATCGTGGGCGGGGTGGCGGGGTTTGGTCGGCACATGGCTTTCATCGACGAACCGTGTGCTATTCGCAAACCAGATTGCATATTTTTGTTCACACATACTGTAGTGAGATCGATTGAGTGTGCTACCTGTATGATATAATAATAATAATAACAAAAAACAGTTCATATTCATTGCCTGAGCTGCAGCATATCAAGGTCAGCATATTAACAGTTCTGACATCAACAGAAAACCGGGCATAACTCACAAATTCAGTACACGCATAGTTCTAAATTGAATGAATTAAGTTGTAGGGTAGGCATAAAGACTAGTCTTACGGCTTAATTCCCATGTACATGGGGGAACTGGGATCATTAAGTTGACCCCGAATGAACTTGGGGTTTTTGATGATTTTACGCCGCTCTGTTACACAGGTGCATGATACCTTGGCTGGAAACTCATCATATTCATCGTACTCGTCCTCATCGGCAACATCATCGACACGCAGTACCCTTATCTTCCCATGCATCGCTAAATGGCAATTCTTATGCAAGGGGCCTTCCACAAAGAAAATCTGGGTAGCATCACTGGCAAGAATGAATGGGTCTGCGTGACATGCCATCGTTGTCCTGTTAACACAAGTCTTCATGTACTCATCAATCCTTAACTGACCAAGAGGGATCCATGTGAACCTGAGTAATGCCACCTTAACTTTCACATAGTCAAGATCCCAAATCTCTTTCATGGTTCCGTAGTATACCTATTAGCTTCATTTACAGTCATGCACTCTATTCGAATAGAGCTGTTTTGATACGAGGTCTTATGATCACGTTCCTCAGTGTAGAACATGTATCCATTTAAGTCATATGCTTGGTACGTCAACATCGTAGGTGATGGCTTTTGTGCCAACCACGTAGCAATGTCATCGATGGATCCTTGTGCCATACGATTCTTCAGCCATTCGGCGTAGTTCTTAGTGTGCTCCTTCATATCCACATATGATGAAGGCACCATTGGTAAGAAGCTTTGGCGTATCTCCACCAAGTGTTCTTCGGCATAAGCGATGAGAACTGGGCTGTTAAGCAGTACCATCAAATGGGCTTTCGCTGCCAATTCTCTGGGTGCAGCAATTTGCGTGCCAGCAAGGACCAGCATACCTTTCAGCCTTCCCTCGTGGCGAGAGAGGGACAAACCTATCGGTCTTTGTTTCATGTATTCGGTGCAAAACTAAACCACCTCCTCTGTGGTATAACCTTGTAGGATGCTTGCCTCTGGATGGTTTCGGTTCCGACAAAAGCGCTTCAGTATTCCCATGAACCGCTCGAAGGGATACATGTTGCGAAGAAACACAGGACCACAATACTTTATCTCGTAGACAAGGTGCACAGTGATATGGACCATGACATCAAAGAATGACGATGTGAAAAACATCTCTAGGTTGGAAAATATTCTTGTAATATCATCTTGCATATGATCCAGCACTTTAGGATTTACAACTTTTTGCCATAGTTGGTGGAAGAAATCACAGAGGTCAATGAGTGTGTTTCTTATATCTTTGTCCATCAGATTCCTGATGGCCACCGGGAGGATTTGTGTCGACATTACGTGGCAATCATGTGACTTCATGTGTCCCAACTTCATTTTACCTGAGATCACATCCACGAGACTTCTGATGTTTGCGCGGTAGGAAGAGGGTGTCTTAACTGACAATAAATAGGTGAAGAACTGTGTTGCTTCTTTTGTACTGAAATTGTAACTCTGGCGAGCTTTGATGAATTTGTCATCATCTTCTGCTTCACTCTTGCGTTTTGATTGATCATCAAGCATATCGAGCCACGAACCATCACCATCCTTTCTTTTACCTTTAATCTTGAGCAGCGTACCAAGGATGCTTTCACATACATTCTTCTCTATGTGCATGACATCGATGCAGTGACATACACGTAGAATCTCCCGGTAAGGTAATTTCCAGAACACCGATTTCTTCTTAAACACTTGATCCTTGGGTGTTTGTTTCACCGTTAAAGGGTGGTTCTTGCCAAGCACAACATTAATTTTTTTAGCCATGTTGTGGACCACCTTCCGTCATAGGGTCTTGGGCTCGCACCTGCCTCTACTGTACCATCAAATTCAGCTTTCATCTTTTGATGTGGGTGATTTTTCCGTAAGAACCTACGATGATGCAAATACACTATTTTGCGCAAGTTGGGAAGTCTTCTGCTAGCTGTCCTATCCATGCATGTGACACACCGTACATCTCCCTTTGTTTTCTGCCCCGATGTGTTGCCTAATGCTGGCATATCTTGAATGGTGTGCACCAGCATCACATGTAGATCGAAAATCTCCTTTCTGTAAGCATCATAACATTTTACAGCAGGCGCATCTATCCACACTGTCAGCAGTTCTTCTACCAGCAGCTGAAAGTAAATGTCGATGTCATTTCTAGGTTGCTTCAGGCCTTGGATAATCATTGACATCATAATGTATTTTTTCTTCATACACAACCAAGGATCTAGGTTATATATGCACAAAAGCACTGGCCACGTGCTGTGATTGGTGGTCATATCGCCAAAAGGATTCATCCCGTCAGTACACTCCCCGAGCCTTATACTTCTAGGATCCTTGGCAAAATTTTCAAACTTTTTGTCGATTAATTCCCATTGAGCCCCATCTTTTGGGTTCCTCATAAACCTATCCACAATTCGCTCATCATGATGCCACCACAACCTCTTTGCCTCTCTAGGGTTTGCAAATAAACACCTCAACCTTGGAATTAAAGGCAATTACCAAACAACCTTGAATGGGATTCCTGTCTTGATCTCGTCATCTAATTTGTACTTGTCCTTTGCTCTCCTGCGTGTGTATCATGCATGCTTGCATGTGGGACATGCACGCAAATCTTTGTACTCACCACGGTACAATATACAATCATTCACACAAGCGTGTATCTTATGTACTTCAAGTTCCAATGGGCAAACAATTTTCTTCGCTTCATCCGTGCTTCTGGGGAGCACATTATCTTCCGGAAGAATTTCTTTGAAAAAACCTAACATCTCTGTGAAGCCCTTGTTTGATAGACCGTTTGCTGCTTTAAATCAGAGAAGGGACAGGTTGGCACTCAACCTGGAATATTTCTTTTTGCGACCTGGATACAATTCTTTCTTGGAGTCTGCATCAATGGTTGGCAGATCCTTGTACCCAATCATATCCTTTCTTGGGCCCTCGAAATCTGCAGTCATGGCAGCAAACTCTGGCATATCAAGATCGTCGTCATCTGCGTCGACATCTTGGTTTTACAGTGGGCGTTTCGGGCTTCCGGTGTTCCATTGGTAGCTTGACGCCTCTACCCCGATGTTAGATTCAACATCCATGTGACACTGATCGAGGTTTGGCATCTCGATGCCCTGGGTATCTTCATCCATGACCTCCTCTTCACCATGTCTGTTCCAATGTGTATATCCATCCATGAATCCCCTAGAGACTAAGTGCATTTGGACATTTGCAACTTCATGTGACTCTGTATTGGCACAATCAGTACATGGAGACAGGATGTCATCCGCATCACCAATTCACCTCTTTGTACTTTCAGCCAAATTCATGAACTCTGTCACGACACTGGTAAAATCTGTGGTTTTCCAATTCTTCATCCATCGAGATCTTTCCATCTGTAGCACACAAATGGTAATTAAAACAAAATAACAACATTAATACAAGGATTAACTACTGCCCAAAGATGCGTGCATAAATCAGAAGGTTTTATTTTAATAATACCTGAGGGCGCTCCATGTTGTTATTAAGACATGCAATGACAAAAATTAATGGCCAGTCAATTTACACGCAGAGTACTAGTACAACACTACACTTAGGAATTGAATACCTTAATTAAGCCACTCACGAAAAGAATACCTTAATTAATTAGACGCACGGTGACCTCCCCCCAGTAGATAGACAAGCGCGAAGCTTATGGTGGTTGCCGCCTGAAGTTTGACCTCCACTATCCCGCCATCGACCGCGATGGATGTGCTCGAATCACACCACCGCCGACCTCGATGGTTGAGCTCCTCCTATCTCCCGAAGCAGACCGAGGATTGACCTCCTATGATGCCGCCACCGCCCACCGACCGAGGATTGACCTCTTCTCTAGTAGCCGCTGCCTAGGCCGCCGCCGCCATCTCTATATGCAGAGCAGCTGTTTTTTTACGGATATCCGCAGTGCGGCTATTTATACGGTATCTCACCGTAACTCAATTATATGGACAGGGTAGTACATCACCTACGGTTATGTAACGGCAACCGTGTCTAACCTACATTGTCTTCGCACATGGTTTGGTGTGGAAATCGTGTGTGATGTTGTAATACCTAACACAAATGACATGTATAAACAGTGTGTCGTATACAACATATAGTGCCATAAGTAGTTCCCGACCATTAGCTTATCTCCACACTTTCCCATTTCCCCCAAATCCCTACATAGCCTCCAAATTCCCTCGCGTGGCGCTGACATTGGGGGAATGCTGACGACTGGTGCTCATGGTTTCGGTGCGGCTACTCCTCCTTGTATCGCCGCCATGACGACGATCGCCACCGAGCACTTGCCTAAGGTCATCAGAAGGGATGTGTACTACAAATCCGAATCGTCCTGTCAGGTTCCAATCTATTTCTATCTTTTTTAGCATGTCCAAAGTATAGCTCTTTGCCGAATCCGTCCTGAATAACCCCCTTGGAAAGCGATCTGCCGCCGGATTCAGAGCTTGACTCTAGACTCCCGCAACACGAGTATGACTCTGAGTTTTGCGCCACCGAAAAGTACCAAAAGTTGAGTTGTGTGCACGGGCACACTCCCGCTCGACGTGTATGCACGGAGGGATTCAACATTTGCGGGCGGTTTCTCAGTTGCCCCTTAGAGGTTAGTGCTAATTAAGTTCATCATTTTACTTTAGTTAATGCCACCACTCATCCAGAATACTATTTAACATTGGCTGGGATATGAGGCTTGTGCCTTTGTTAACTGGCAGGATGAAGAATGGCATGGCATGGCTCAGAGTGTTATCACCAAGCTAGCAGAAGATAACGTAAAGCTGAAGATGAAACTGGTTGATCTCGAATGTACAATCAGTATGATGAAGCAAGAAAGAATCAATCACAGGCAACAGATGAAAGCAAGAGACACGAACGAACTAGCATGTGTAGTTGTGGTTGTTGCATTAGCAATGTTCTATGCACTGTTTGCAATGATCATTAGGGGTTTTGTTTGATAGTATTGCTAAAGCACATCTAGATGTGCTCTAAGTAATGCACATCTAGGTCCTATGGCATTGATGTTACACGAAGATTCATGTAGATATTTTTCTTTGTATTTTTTCTTTTCCTTTCTAGTTTCATTATTACTGGCTTTATCAATAAGAAGAGCTCAATATATTGCTTGCCAACTATCCTACTCCGTTGGTACCGGTACTAGTGCATAATCCCAAAACTCGTTCCTTGTTTTTTTCTTGAAAAAGGAAACCAGCCAAATAGCCAATAGGAGTCCTGCGCAACCCAGTCATTAATTGGCAGTTCCTCTTCTCTACATACCCCGCTTAAGTGTCCACCATCTTCATCGTCCCCGGCAAGCCGCACTACACACTGGCACACAGTCTACAGCCATGTTGAGCGACAACAAGGACGACAGTTCGGCCAGCAGTCTGGCGCCGATGATAGGTCAACATTGGAATCATCCCGCTCGTCTTCCATGAGTCTGATGTCGAGCCCAGACCTTGATTATATCCAGTTCATGGAAGGGACGCCGCCTCCAGAGTCGTCAGACGACAACCAGATGGACGAGGAACGTCGGAGGAGAAGGAATGGTTGAACGAGGAGGAGGACGACAACGACAGCAACGACGATGACGACAGCGGCAGCGGTGAAATGTCAACGGTCAGCGGCAAGAAGCGTCCTCACCAAGACAATGTCACGGGGCCATCCAACAACAACAACAACAAGAAGAGGACTAAATTAAGCAGACTATATATATATAGGGCCGTGCTATTCGTCACCTTGGGTGAGGAATAGTTATTCTTCACCCCTTTATTTTACCATCAATGCATCATAATTTTACATTCCGTAAGTTTTGTCTTATCTCCGACGCAAAAAGGGACCGTAAGAAAATATATAATCGCCGTAAAAAAATATTTTATGTTATGTAAAATTACAAACGTAAAAACATAGTCTAAAATACACATAAAGTGCAAATTTTCTTGTCTTATGACCTATATTTTTATTTTCTTATATCAAATTTTACGTACTGAATCAATAGGAATGTAACTATTTGAATTCGAAACATAATTTAATTATGAAATGATCGTAAGATTACTTTGGGTGAAGAATAACTTATTCTGCACCCTGGGTGATGAATAGTAACACTATATATATATATATATATATATATATATATATATATATATATATATATATATATATATATATCTGTTTGTCGTGTCAATCTCATCGCAGATGGTTAGTAATATGTATTTGACAGAGATCTTCTACATTATTGCCAACAGGTTGGTTTGTTGAACTATGTTCCCTGACGTGCACACAATTCACAAAAAAGACCGTATGGGTTGTCTATAATGATCGCACACAATTCTGATTACCGACCTATTTTCCGGGTATCGCACACATCTTGTTATGCCGAATCATTTGTGTTCACCTCAATCATCGCAAATGGTTCATCGGAGTGAACTGTATGCCGTATATCGCACACACCTTGATCTGGCTGCCCGTTTCTGTTGTTCTGTCTCATCGCAAACAATTCGTACAGATCAACCGTATGCCCCTCATCGCACACGCAACTAAAATCTGAACCATGTTTGATGTTTCATTCATCGCCAACGTTTTGCATCTTTTTTGATGTTTTTTACATCACTGTTTGCGATTAATTCATCGCACATAGTTTCGTCAAAGGGTCTCTGATCGTAGTGTCACATTAGCAGCATCCTGCAGTAGTGAGAGTAGACCACCTCATCCTAAGATGGGAGTTTTGAACCCACCGGACTCTCGCCTACTACAGAGCTCTCTGCCGAAGACCCAGAGGCGACTGTGTTTTCAACAAACCTGGAATCAAATAGGACTCCCCCTATCATCGGAGAGCCATATTCACCTCTCAACACCAACTCGAAACTCCCGAGGTCTGTGTCTAGTGAGCACGGCCAGGTAGAGTCTACCAGGCCTCCGCGGGCCCCCAGTTCCCCGTCCGACCTTCACTCCTAAACGAGGCCTGGACTTAATGTGATCTCTCACCATTATAGAAGTATCACCTCCGAACCACGCCCAGCCCGGACTAGGGGCTAAGAGAGGGGAATTTTACATCCCACCCACCACCCACTTAATAGCCATTGTCTAAGACTTGACTGACATGCTAGATTACGCCTCCGAAGACATTGACGGTATTGACGACAATGTCGGAGACGAACTAGGCCAGAATCTGCCCATCACCGGGCATTGGATGGCCACCACCACATACGATGTTTATATGGTAGATACACCTAAAAAGGACGATGACGACGGCAGGCAGAACCCGATTGAGGACAATCTTGTTGAGGCACCAACGGAACATCAACGTCAACATCGCCACTCAACATCGCGTCATGAAAACCAAAGCAATACCAGCACCGAATATAACAACAATCCGGATGATGCCGAAGATCCCGAAGACCCCGCCGAGCCTACATCCGAGCAGGATGAATGGGAGGAGGGACAAGTCAACCCCGACGAGCCTGTCGGGAGTGAGTATTCGGAGGATAGTAACTATCTACCGGTCTTCAGGAATGAGGATGTCAGCCTCAGCAATGAAGACTTCATCATGGCAGAGGAACCCCTCGAGCAAGAACGCTTTAACCGACAGCTAATTGCAGCTGCGAGGAGCCTAAAAAAGAAATAGCAACAGCTTCAAGCCGAATAGGATACGCTCAACGACAAGTGGACCCAGGTCCTAGCTGCCGAGGAATACGGCCTCGAGCGCCCAACAAAGAGTGATCCGAAGTGTCGGCTACTGCCACAATTCGATGACGACGCCGTTGAGCCTGTACCATCAAGATATAATCACACTGACGAACCAAACCGACCACCACGTGGACGAGACAAAGCAGCTGCTTATGACGAACACCAGCCCGGCCCACCTCACCATCGAGGCAAAGACGTAGTGGCTCCAGGCTACACCTACGACCTACGTCAAGACCTAGACAATAGAGCCGGTCAGACTAGATCAGTCTATGGATCAAGGCGGCATGCTCCAACACGAGATGATGACCATCAAGCTTGGCGCGATAAGCGTGTCCTAAACACCTTCAGAGCTCGCCTAGCAATTCGGCCCCATCCCAGTCCTAGTCAAGCGACGAAATATGTGCCGCGTGTACATAATTACGCACTGAAAATACCATGGACATAGGCGGGGGCACGATCAGGGCACGCCCCGCAATGTGGCTTAACCGCCCTAGGGGTGTATATCTTTATCATTTATTTTCTCTTTCAGGGCCTAACTCTCGGGAAGCCCTTTCCGGCAGCATGATTGCTGGACACATTACGGGAAGGAACAACCAAGGCGACAAGAAGTCGGGATGTACACAGGAACCCCCAGGTGGTCTCTAATAATAATACCCGCTTTCTACTATCCATACGTAGCTTGCCCTTGGATAGGACATTTCGAATAGTCCTACTTTCTGCTTATTGCACTACATGTACCAGTACGCTTCGATGTATTATTTAAATAACAATGCATAGCATTAGTCTCTTATTGCATTATTCATTCTTTTTTCCCTTATGTCCATTTATGTCAATCCGAACCCGTAAATTCGGGTACGGTCAGTACGCCAGGGGCTTTCGTTTACCCCACAATACGGCGCGAGAAGTCCGAACACTTTCGACAGTGCGGCACCCCGAACTTATAGCATTATATGAATCAGCTCCGAAGCATGTCTTGGGTCAATAGTTGGGTTTTCCCGGCTCCCATGCTTTGGTACCTTATGTTCCGCTATATCAGCTAAGGTAGCGGTGGGAGAACTACTGCGATTGTGTCTCGGTTCTTCCGGACGAGCACCTCAGTAGAGAAAGCCGAAAACTGACTGTCATGATAAGGCGAGAGACTGGTCGCTGTTCGAGAGGTCTCAAGTCCCTAAAGACTTTTTCCGCTTCGGGCGAGGAGTCGGCCTTTTTCGGCTTAGGCGTGTCTAGCGCCCCAAATTCGGCCTTCCGAATACCAGGGGCTTTGCCAAAATTTAAAATAGTAGACTTCTATGGCTAAGTGAGAGTGATAAAGCATTATAGTCCAATTGCCTGGTTCGTTGCGCTGAACACCTCCCTTGGAGGACCCAAAATTTGGGTAAAGAGTGCTCAGGTTTATCCCGAACACCCCAGTACTAGTTACATGGGGGCAGAAGCCGACGACTGGCCAACTCTCAGATTTTATAAACGGCCGCACAGAAGGTAATATTTTAAATTAAAAAAGCGTCTCATGGCGCAAATGAACCCGTTTCATATTACAGGATCACATAAGCATGTTCATTCAAAAATTACACCCTTGGCACACTCATCCGCCACAAGGCGGGAACCCTTCAGGACACTCTCATAGTACATCTCGGGGCAGCGATGCTCCTTGCCCTCCGGCGGCCCCTCCTTCACCAGCTTCACGGCGTCCAGCTTCGCCCAGTACACCTTCGCCCGGGCAAAAGCCCTGCGCGCACCCTCGATGCAGACGGACCGCTTTATAACTTCAAGTCGTGGGCAGGCATCCACCAGCCACCTCACCAGACCGAAGTAGCTGCCGGGCAAAGGCTCGCCATGCCACATCCGGACTATAAGGCCCCTCATGGCTTGTTCGGCCGCCTTGTGAAGCTCGACCAACTGCTTCAACTGGTCGCTCAAGGGCACGGGGTGTTCGGTCCCAGTATACTAAGACCAGAACAACTTCTCCGTTGAGCTCCCCTCCTCATCTCGGTAAAACTCCGCGGCATCCAGTACACTGCGGGGAAGATCTGCAAACGCTCCTGGAGAGCTCCGAACTCGGGTAAGAAAAAGGAATGTTTCCTTCACGTGCTTGCTTTGCATAATGAATGCCTTACCCGTTGCTATCTTCTTCACCGCATCAATCTCCTGGAGGTCCTTATGGGCTTCGGCCTTGGTGCTCCGGATGCTTTCAAGCACCTGCGCGAGCTCAGACTCTCGCGTCTTTGAGTCAAGCTCCAAGGACTCGTGCTTTTTGACGAAAGCCTCGAGCTCTTGCTGCACCTCGCCTACTCAGGCTTCTTGTTTCTCCTGTTCAATGCGCTCCTTGGCCGCTTTGTCTTCGGCCTCGGACAGCACCTTCCTCAGGGTTGCCACTTCGGTTGTGGTCCCTGGCAAATCCATGATGATCCTATTACTTTACATCCGAACTTCTTTTTCAATATATAGACAAGGGTATTGCTTACTTTGCTCTCCTCGAGCTGCCTCTTGGTAAGGACGAGCTCATCCTCGGACCGCTCCAAGTCCTGCTTCAGCGCAGAGACCTCTGCAGTACGTGCAGCAGCGGCCAGCAGTGAAGCCTGCACATACACATAGATATTTTTCTGATTAGACTCCTGCGTTATCATTTGATCTCTATCCGGCCTTTCTTTCCGAACGCTGAACAGAGCATCAGGGGCTAGTATCCATGCAGGCATATTTTCCTATATCTTCATTGCTTACCTCAAAGCATGTTAGGAGGCTGGCGCAAGCTTCGGTCAGTCCGTTCTTGGCGGACTGAACTTTCTCGATAACAGCACTCATGATAGTGCGGTGCTCTTCGTCGATGGAAGCGTCACGAAGCTCTTACAGCAAGTTGTCTGGTGCCTCTGGATAGACAGAGGACACCGGCACAGGCGGCTTGCCCCCCTTAACAGGGGGGTCGCCCGCTAGAGTCCAGAGCCACCGAAGATTCTGGTGTAGTGTTCGGCTGGGGGCCGAACCTGGAGCCCATGGGAGTCCGGCTCCCTTTGCGCCCAAGGTCCGGAAGGTCACCTCGAGGCGCCCCCAGGACTGCCTCCCCTTGGCCCAGTGCCTGTTGAGACAACACCTCGACGTTGTCCGCAGGGCAAGGGGTGGAGGCGGTCGGAAGAAAACCGATGTTCATATCCGACGAGTCCAACGAACCGCTCGATGAAGTTGCGTCGAGATGAGCTCGGGACGGGCTGCATAATCATGTTCGGCATGAGAAGAAGCAGTGCAGTACAACATACCACGAATTACTATGGTATCCGGATACTTAAGACTTTGCCAGGGGCTTGACCCTGGGTAGCCACTCATCGCCGCTGTAGGCGGACGTCGTGGAGAGTCCGGATGGAGGGTCCTTCCCTTCTTGGACCCTTTGGCCTCCCCAGTTGGGTCGGCCTTTCTTTTCCTGTCCCCCCAGCTGGGGGGGGAGAACTTTCCTCTTCCTCCTCCTCGTCTTCATGGGAGGAGTGCGCGTCGGAGTCATCGAATGATGAGTCTAATACAACCTTGCACCGGAGACCCTTTCGGGTCCCCACGGCCTTCTTCTTGGTCTTCTTCACCGGCACCTCGTAAGGTGCCAGAGTCAGCATCTCCTTTAGGAGAGCGCCTGCAGGATCTTCGAGCAGGGGGGCTGGGCAATCTAGCTGCTCCGCTGTCTTTATCCAGTCCTATTAATGGCATAGAAGCTTAGATCCTGCATATGACTAAACCGGGGCAAATAAATACCCTAAGAGATATAAAAACTTACCAGATTGGCGCGGCGCTTTGCGCTGAGTCTGCGGTCCTCGGTGAGGTAAGGAGGAATCTCAGCACCGTTGAACAGCACCCTCCAGATGTCCTCGTGCGTCGTGTCATAGAGCTCTTGCAGCGTCTGGTGCTTGGCCGAGTCGAACTCCCACAAATCGAATGCCCGTCGTTGACACTGGAGGATCCGGCGGAAGAGCATGACCTAGACCACGTTGACGAGCTTGATTTTCTTGCTCGTCATGTTCCTGATGCAGGTATGGAGTCCGGTCAACTCTACCGAAGAACCCCAGGACAGGCCCTTGTCTTTCCAGGAGGTGAGCCGTGCGGGTACTTCGGACCGAAATTTGGGGGCCGCCACCCAGTTGGAGTCGCGCGGCTCGGTGATGTAGAACCACCCCGATTGCCACCCGTTTATGGTATCCACATAGGTGCCCTCGAGCCAGGTGACGTTAGGCATCTTGCCGACCATGGCACCTCCGTACTCTGCTTGTTGGCCGCCCACCACCTTCGGTTTAACATTGACGGTTTTCAGCCATAGGCCGAAGTGGGGCCTGATGCGGAGGAAGGCCTCGCACACGACGATAAACGCCGAGATGTTGAGGATGAAATTGGGGGCCAGATAATGAAAATCCATCCCGTAGTAGAACATGAGCCCGCAGACAAATGGGTGGTGGGGAAATCCATGTCCGCAAACAAAATGGGTAAGAAAAACTACCTTCTATGGGGTTCGGGCGTTGGGATGATCTGCCCCGCATCTGGCAGCCGGTGCGCGATATCTGCAGCCAGATATCCGGCTTCCCGTAACTTTTTGATGTTATCCTCCGTGATGGAGGAGACCATCCACTTGCCTCCTGCTCCGGACATGCTTGGAGTGGTTTGAGAAGAAGAACGCGAGCTTGGGCGCTAGAGCTCGAGTGTGCGGGAATGGGTAAGCAAGGAGGAAGAAAGTGTGGGTGAAAAGAGTAAATCATTGTCCTTTTATAAGGGCGGAAGAGGCGATGTGTCTCCCCACTTGCCTGGTAAAACCACTTATTCCCCAGGCACCGTAATTGATGGCGCGGTTGGGTTATCCACGTCTGTATTATGAGAATCCCGTAATAAGGGGGACACAATCTCTGCTTTGACAAGACGTGTCGAGAAAACTGCCCCATGTTATGAGCGGTGCTGGTTGAAAAAACGGTTAGAATAATGACCGAGCCATGACATAACATCGTGCTGTCAGAACATGTCAGCAGATTAGATTTGTGCAAATATTATTCTCTCTGCGGTAGTATGTGGAACTTGTTTTGCAGAGCCGGACACTATTCTGGTGTTCAAAATCTTCTATGGAGTATTCGGAGGAGGAACCCGCCTTGCAATGCCGAAGACAATACTGCGCGCCGGACTCATCGTCATTGAAGCCTGGTTCAGGGGCTACTGAGGGAGTCCTGGATTAGGGGGTCTCCGGACAACCGGACTATATCCTTTGGCTGGACTATTGGACTATGAAGATACAAGATTGAAGACTTCGTCCCGTGTCCAGATAGGACTCTCCTTAGCATGGAAGGCAAGCTAGGCAATACGGATATGAAGATCTCCTCCCTTGTAACCGACTCTGTGTAACCCTAGCCCCCTCCAGTGTCTATATAAACCAGAGGGTTTAGTCCCTAGGACAATAGACAATCATACCATAGGCTAGCTTCTAGGGTTTAGCCTCTACGATCTCGTGGTAGATCAACTCTTGTAATACTCATATCATCAAGAACAATCAAGCAGGACGTAGGGTATTACCTCCTTCAAGAGGACCCGAACCTGGGTAAACATCGTGTCCCCTGCCTCCTATTATCATCCGCCTTAGACGCACAGTTCGGGACACCCTACCCGAGATCCGCCGATTTTGACACCGACAGTAACCCCACTCGGGCTGAAAATGGAACACTGGTTTTACCAATGACCATCAAGCTTGGCGCGATAAGCGTAAACCCACTCGTTTGTCATCCAAACTCCGCCGCGATGTTGCCCGATACAGAGGCGTCGCACACCCCTTATGCTTTACCAATGAGGTAATGTAGCACTAGTTTCTAGAAGGATTTAATCCCGTAAACATTGAAGCATATGATGGAATGACAGATCTCGCGGTATGGATTGAAGATTTTCTTCTCCATATTCACATGGCTCGTGGCGACGATCTCCATGCCATTAAATACCCCCCTTCAAGTTAAAGGGACCAGCATACCACTGGCTAAACAGCCTCCCAGAGAACTCTATTGGAAGCTGGGAAGATTTGGAGGATGCATTTCGAGACAACTTCCAAGGTACTTATGTCCGGCCACCGGGCGCCGATGGCCTTAGTCACATTGTCCAGCAACCCGGAGAGTCAGCTCGCAAACTATGGACTCGGTTCTTAATTAAAAAGAACCAAATCGTCGACTGTCCGGACGCCGAAGCCCTAGCAGCCTTTAAACATAGCATCCGGGACGAATGGTTGCCCGACACCTCGGCCAAGAAAAGGCGAAGTCTATGGCATCTCTTACCACACTCATGATCTGCTTCTGCGCGGGAAAAGACAGCTGGTTGGCTCATAGAAGCAACAGTACCAGCGACCCCGGCACCTCCGAAGCGAGGGACAACAACGGATAGCCACAACATAGCAAACACAAGCGTCGGAACAACAATGAAGAAAACGAAGATACGGCGGTCAACGCCGGATTCAGCGACCCTAAACCTGGTCAGCAGAAGAAGCCATTCAAAGGCAACAGGGACGGCCCATCCAATTTGGAAAAAATAATCGATAAGCCTTGCCAGATTCATGCCCCCCCCCCGACAAGCCTGCAAATCATTCCAACAGAAACGGTTGGTTCTTCAAATAGGCTGGTAAATTAAATAACAAACATAAGGGGAAAGGGCCGCCAAGCGAGGACGATGATGAGCCCCGCCCATCGAGCACAGGGGGGCAGAAGAAATTTCCCCCTGAGGTAAAAACAATGAATATGATATACATCACTCATATCCCCAAGAGGGAGTGCAAGCACGCATTAAAGGATGTCTACGCCGTAGAGCCAGTCGCCCCAAAATTCAACCATTGGTCGGCTTGTCTGACCACCTTTGATCGTAGGGACCACCCGACCAGTATCCATCATCGCGATGATTCCATCTCACTCGAGTCCTTATGGACGACGGCAGCAGTATTAACTTGATTTATCAAGACACTGTTCATAAAATGGGTATTGACCCGTCCAGAATCAAGCCTAGTAACACCACGTTTAAAGGGGTGATACCCGGCGTAGAGGCCCACTGCATAGGTTCATTAACATTGGAAGTAGTCCTCGGTTCACCAGATAACTTCTGAAGCAAAGACTTGATCTTCGATGTTGTCCCCTTTCGTACTGGTTATCACGCACTGCTCACACATACCGCCTTCGCCTGCTTCAATGCAGTCCCGCACTATGCTTACTTAAAGCTCAAAACGCTCGGACCGCGCGGCGTCATCGCAGTCAATGGAAACATGGAGTGCTCCCTCTGTACTAAGGAGCATACCACGGGCCTGATACGTCTCCAACGTATTTATAATTTATGAAGTATTCATGCCGTTATATTATCATTCTTGGATGTTTCACAATCATTTTATAGCAACTTTATATCATTTTTTGGGACTAACCTATTGACCCAGTGCACAGTGTCAGCTACTGTTTTTTGCTTGTTTTTTACATGGCAGGAAATCAATATCAAACGGAGTCCAAACACCACGAAACTATTTGCAGAATTTTTATGGACCAGAACACCCAGGATGGGCCAGAGCAGCACCTGGGGGTGCCCCGAGGGGGGCACAACCCACCAGGGTGCGCCTAGGGGCCTAGGCGCACCCAGGTGCGTTGTGCCCACCTCGGTGGCCTCCCACACTCCCTCTTTACCCTATAAATTCAAAAATATTCCAAAAACCTTCGGGGTTAACCTAGATCAGAAGTTCCACCGCCACAAGGCTCTATAGCTATCGAAAACTAATGTAGACCCTTTCCAGCACCCTCCCAGAGGGGGGAATCCTCTCCGGTGGCCATCTTCATCATCCCGGCGGCCACCACGATAAGGAGGGAGTAGTCGAGCCTCGGGGCTAAGGGTTTGTACCAGTAGCTATATGTTTAATCTATCTATCTCTCTCGTGTTCTTGAGATGTCGCGATGTTGATGTATCACGGGCTTTGTTAATATAGTCGGACCATATGGTGTTTTCCCCTCTCTATCTTGTTGTGATGAATTGAGTTTCCCTTTAAGATTTCGTTGTTCTCATATTAAATACTTTTATGGATTTGAGAACACTTGATATCTGTCTTGCAATTGAATACTCGTGGTGACAATGGGGTATCGTATTGATTCACTTGATATACGTTTTGGCACTCAACTCGCGGATTCCTGAGGTGACATTGGGGTAATCTATGCATAGGGGTTGATGCACGTTCTTGTCTTTGTTTCTCCGATAGAAATCTTGGGGCACTCTTTGAAGTTCTTTCTGTTGGATTGAATGTTATGAATCTGAAATTGCCTTGGTATTATTTTAATACGAACTCTTGGATAGATCGATCGGAAATAATAGCTTCGTGTTATTTTAGTACGAACTCAGGATTGATTGATCGGAAAGAATAGCTTTGAGGTGGTTTCGTATCCTACAAACAATTCCGTCTTTTGTTCTCCACTAGATCGGAACTTTCAAGTGATTCTTCCTTGCACGTTCAGGGACGGTTATATGATCCAATTATATTAGCATTGTTGAGATATTGCACTAGCGAAATTACGGACCCTAGGCCTCATTTTCAAGCATTGCAATACAGTTTTTGTGCCCATTTACTATATGCTACCTTGCTATTTTTATTTATTCATATTATAAAAATATATTTCTACCATCCATATTACACTTTTATCACCATCTCTTCGCCAAACTAGTGCACCTATACAATTTTCCATTGTAGTGGGTGTGTTGGGGACACAAGAGATTTCATGTATTTGGTTGTAGGGTCATTTGAGGGAGACCATCTTCATACTACACCTCTCACGGATTGATAAACCTTAGGTCACCCACCTAAGGGATAATTTCTACTGTCCTACAAAACTCTACGCTTGGAGGTCCAACACGTGTCTACAAGAATAAAGTTGCGCAGTAGACATCAGGCCCTTGCAGCCGAGGTACAGAGCGGCCTCATCAAGCCGAACACTTCATCAGCCATCAAGCCCTCAGACACTGTTAAACGAATCCGGCCTACTCTACAGAATGTCAGCTCAGTGGATCCAGAGCTGGACTAGCATTCCTGCCACTATCGATCGCCCCATCTAACCGCGACATATGTACCATGTTTGCATAACTACGCACTTAAAATACCTTGGGCAACGACGGAGGCATACTACGGACAAGGTCTATAGTGCGGCTCGACCCTATTTGGACCTCAACCTTTTTTCCTTCCTGTTTTTCCTTATATTACAGGTTCATTAAAACCTAATCACCTTATGGTCGTACGAGGGCTCTTTCGTCATGCCCCTTTTATATAAAAGATCATCGGTTTTCTCCTCTCAAAGGATCTTGAACCAAGGTGATAGCGGCGCAGACGTAGGGCAGGGTGTCAATGGGATCTTCAAGAATACATGTTCCTTTCTTAGGCCTTGTATACAGCTTCCCCTTGTTTACTAAGACTCGGCATGTAAAATAGCCTGGATGATTACGACATTATCCATAATAACACGTTTTGACGTATCAAACAGATTATAATGGAAACAGTTTTTTCTGCCAATCCCTGTTCGGTGTTGGTTTACTTCAGAATCTGTATCTCCTCTTTGCTTGAGATTGCCATATATAATTTGGTACAGCTTAAACGCCGGGGGCTCCATATACTTTCAAAAGTCTGAACACTTCTAGAGTATACTTCGGCGTCTCGAATATTGCATTATATGCATCAGCTCTGAATCACGTCTTTGGTCACTAGTTCGGTTGCTCGGCTCCTGTGATTACCACCTTATGTTCCTCTTGTTCGGCTAAGGTAGTAAAGGGAGAACTACTGTGGTTGTGTTTCTGGTTCGTCCGGTCAAACAGCTCAGTAGAGAAAGCTGAAAACTGACTGTCATGATATGGCAAGAGCTGGTCGGTGATCCGGCGACTTGCTACAAATCTTATGTGATTTATTCCGTATTATACGAAGGACTGGCCTTTGCCAAGTCATGCGATAAAGTCATCCTAGTTCGGAGGGCCACATATGCACCAGGGGCTAGTCTTTTGCCCCATCGTAAAACTCCTATGGCTAAGTGAAAGTAATAAAGCCACATAGTCTGATTACCTGGTTTAATGCGCGGACACCTCCTTTACGGACCAAGACATTGGGTCAAGAGTGATCGCGTGCTATACCGAACACCCCCGTTGCATCTACGTGGGGGCTGAAGCCGACGAATGACAAACTTTCAGAATTGAGACGGCCGCATAGGAGGAAAATAACTTTAGAAAAAAGCATAAATATATTTACAGGCCTTGGTTCATAAAGCAAAGTATTGATAAACATAGTACATTCACTCAAACATGATATCCTTTGAGCATTGGCCCTCTGAGGGAGTCCTAGATTAGGGGGTGTCTAGATAGCTGGACTATACCTTCGGCCGGACTCCTGGACTATGAAGATACAAGATTGAAGACTTCGTCCCGTGTCCGAAAGGGACTTTCCTTGGCGTGGAAGGCAAGCTTGGCGATACGGATATGTAGATCTCCTACCATTGTAACCGACTCTGTGTAACCCTAGCCCTCTCCGGTGTCTATATAAACTGGAGGGTTTTAGTCCGTAGGGCGAACAACAATCATACCATAGGCTAGCTTCTAGGGTTTAGCCTCTCTGATCTCGTGGTAGATCTACTCTTGTACTACCCATATCATCAATATTAATCAAGCAGGACGTAGGGTTTTACCTCCATCAAGAGGGCCCGAACCTGGGTAAAACATTGTGTCCCCTGCCTCCTGTTACCATCCGCCTAGACGCACAGTTCGGGACCCCCTACCCGAGATCCTCCGGTTTTGACACCGACATTGGTGCTTTCATTGAGAGTTCCTCTGTGTCGTCACTTTTAGGCCCGATGGCTCCTCTGATCATCAACGACGATGTGATCCAGGGTGAGACTTTTCTCCCCGGATAGATCTTCGTATTTGGCGGCTTTGCACTGCGGGCCAATTCGCTTGGCCATCTGGAGCAGATTGAAAGCTACGCCCCTGGCCGTCAGGTCAGATTTGGAAGTTTAAACTACACAATGGATGACCGCGGAGACTTGATCTTCGACGGATCTGAGCTGCAGCCGAGCGTGCCGCACTATCTCGGTGGGCATGATCTAGCTCTGCCGCCGAACAGTGCCCGGGAGGCCGCACCTGTGTCCGCTTCGACCCTTGGCTCGGAGCCGACCGCACCAATCGAGGATGGGTTGTTGGACACCGCCTCGGGGGCTGCAATCTCTACGGCGATCGAGCCAAACACCAGCCCTATTCTCTGCGAAGCCTGTGACTCCAAGGAGCCGGACTCCTCTCCAGACTCCGAGCCCTCCGCGCCCCTACCGATCGAACCCGATTGGGCGCCGATCATGGAGTTCACCGCCACAGACATCTTTCAGCACTCGCCCTTCGGCGATATTCTGAATTCACTAAAGTCTCTCTCTTTATTAGGAGAGCCCTGGCCGGACTATGGTCAGCAAGGTTGGGATGTGGACGACGAAGAAATTCGATGCCCACCCACCACCCACTTCGTAGCCACTATCGATAATTTAAACGACGTGCTCGACTTCGACTCCGAAGACATCGATGGTATGGACGATGATGTAGGAGATGAACATGAACCAACGCCTATAAGGCACCGGACAGCCACCTCATCTCATGAAGTATACATGGTGGACACACCCAAAGGAAGCGACAACGAGGAACACAGGGATGCAACAAGGGATCGTTCACTCGAAAAGCAATCAAAGCAGCGACGTAAGCGCCGCTCCAAGCCCCGCCTCAACAGAGACAACAGCCATATAGACCTAGCCATAGAACAGGACGAGCCGGCGGACGACGAACATGCCTTCGAGCAACCGTCCGAATAGGGCAACCTGGATAAACAAACCGAACACCCCGTCCCCAGCGAAAACAACAGTCCGGACGACCTTACGCCAGATAGGCTCATAGAGCAGAAGAACCTCCACGAAAGGCTCATCGCCACTGCACGTAGCCTGAAAAAGCAGAAGCAGAAGCTCAAAACTACGGAAGATGCACTCAGAATCAGATGGAGCAAAGTACGCAACATCACATACAAATATGGCGGCAGTCGCCGCACAAAAAGCTATCTAAAGCGAAAGCTACTGCCTGAATTTGACGAGGAGGCCTTAGAGCCCCCGCAGTCAAAAAATAGGAAAGCCACCCGGTCGGATAGACGACCGCATGGCCAGCATGGAGCGGCAAGTGGCGCCACACACAAGCCGGCACGCGATCCACCAAAGGATCCGCATCAAAAAGATGGCCCAGCCAGATCTATCTACGGGCCAAGAAAGCAAGCTCTAGTAAGCAATGCAACACAACAAATATCCAAACATCATGGCACACCCAAATATAGGGGTGCCGCACACCCCCTATGTTTCACCGATGAGCTGCTGGACCATGAATTTCCAGCGGGATTCAAGCCCATAAACATAGAAGCATACGACGGAACAACAGACCCTGGGGTCTGGATCGAGGATTATATCCTCCACATACACATGGCCAGAGGAGATGACCTCCACGCCATAAAATACTTACCCCTCAAGCTTAAAGGGCCAGCCCGGCATTGGCTCAAAAGCCTTCCCAAAAACACCATTGGAAGTTGGGAAGAGATTGAGGATGCTTTCCGGGCAAATTTTCAAGGGACCTATGTCTGCCCTCCGGATGCAGATGATCTCAGTCACATAACTCAACAGCCCGGAGAGTCAGCCCGGAAATTCTGGAACAGATTTCTTAAAAAGAATCAGATAGTCGACTGTCTGGACGCCGAAGCCCTAGCAGCTTTTAAGCACAATGTTCGAGATGAATGGCTCGCCAGACACATCGGCCAAGAAAATCCAAGAACAATGGCTGCATTAACAAGCCTCATGACCCGCTTTTGCGCAGGAGAGGACAGCTGGTTGGCAAGATGTAGCACCAGCGACCCAAGTATATCCGAAGTTAGGGATGGAAACGAAAAACCCCGACGCAGCAAGGACCAGCGCCGGAATAAGGGAAACAACCCAAAGAGCACGGCGGTCAACGCCGGATTCAAAAGCTCGCGGCAGAATCAGAGAAAGTCACCCCTCAAGGATAACAGGGACGAGCTATCCAACTTAAACAAAATCTTGGACAAGATATGTCAAATACACAGTACTCCCGGGAAGCCTGCGAACCATACCCACAGAGATTGTTGGGTTTTCAAGCAATCCGGCAAACTCAACGCTGAACACAAGGGGCTCGACACACCAAGTGAGGACGATGACGAACCCCACAAGCAGAGCACCAGGAAACAAACGGATTTCCCACAAGAAGTCAAAACAGTAAACTCACTTCACGTGACGAACAGAATGGCGCCAACAGAGATACGCGCCATACGGCCTATCCCAAAGGAGTCTCGCCAATGGTTGTTAAAATCGATCACCTTCGACCATCAGGATTACTCTAGAAGTATCCGGAACGCAGGCTGGACTGCCTTGGTATTAGATCCAATAATCGGCGGACTCCACTTTACAAATGTCCTGATGAACAGCGGCAGTGGTCTAAACCTGTTATACCAGGACACAATCCGCAACATGGGGATAGACCCAACAAAAATTCGCCATAGCAAAACCTCCTTTCAAGGGGTAACGCCAGGCCCGGATGCCCGTTGCATGGGTTCTCTCCGGCTAGAAGTTATGTTCGGCTCCCCCGATAACTTCCGTCGCGAACAGCTAACCTTCCACATCGCCCCATTCTCAAGTAGCTATCAGGCACCGCTGGGACGCGAAGCTTTCGCCCGCTTTAATGCAATACCGCATTATGCATCTCTTATGCTTAAGATGCCCGGTCCACGAGGCATCATCTCATTAAAGGGAAAACATTGAGTGTTCCTCCCGCGCGGAAGACAGTGCGGCTGCCTTGACAGCCCCACAATAAAGCGGCTTCACCAGCCAAAGCACCTAAATAGGTCATCAAGACCACGGACACGGCTAGACGAGTCCGGCATAAACATACAATTGATAAAGGCTTAATAGCCGTATACCCATGTACTAGGGGCTCCGTGCATATAAAACAAGAGACAATAAAGCTCAATTTTACCCATTTCGATTTATACTTTGTTTATTTAGTATAACTCATGTTCAGCATGATCTTTCTTCAACTAAGTTCCTCTCTTTTACAGATGAACACCGTGCTACGCCCGCCCAGGATACGACACAACGGAGACACAGGCGTAGACGTGTAGCAGGGACCCGTTCCAAGGATTCTTTTTAGATTAAGACCCTGCGTAAACCTTTTTTACTATCTCTTGTTGATACACATCCCCTGGTTTCTTGGTATAACCAAGGAGGAGGCTGGCATTTTGGCATGTGGCCACGTCATAGTTTTGCGCGTACCTGGACACTAGGGGCTTATTACTAAGGGCGTTATCCCGCCCGCCTTCATAAAGACCGAATACCTTAGGGAGTGTTCGGTGTCGCGAGTTTGGCCTTATATGCATCAGCTCCGAATCATGTGTTTGGTCAAATGTTGGGTTTACCTGGCTCCTGTGTTTTGCTACCTTATGTTCTACTCTATCGGCTAAGGCGGCACGAGGAGAACTACTGCGATTGTGCCCCGGTTCGGCCAGGCGAGCACCTCAGTAGAGAAAGCCGAAAACTGACTGTCATGATATAGTGTGAGACTGGTCAACCACTCGATGACTTACCGGAATCTTTAGGATTCCTCCACATTAACGAAGGGCCGCTTCCCGGCCAGGCACATACGCGCCCCGAGTTCGGGCGAGCGCAGGCGCTACCAGGGGCTATATAAGTAGCCTCACTGTCAAACTCCTATGGCTAAGTGAAAGTGATAAAGCATCATAGTCCGATTGCCTAGTTCGTTGTGCTATCACCTCCTTTGTAGGACCAAGACATTGGATCAAGTGTGAAAACGCGCCTTCTGCGAACACCCCCGCATTATGTGCGTGGGGGCTGAAGCCGACGACTACCATCTTTCAGATTATATATACATATATGTTAAACAGCCGCACAGGAGGTATTATAATACTTGAAGGCACAAGTATAAAAAGCTTCCACAATTTTGTTTCACAATAATATATGCTATTCGAATATAGTATCCTTCGAGCACTGCATCTCTATTAAATGAGCGCCTTGTAGAACTTCCTAAAAATAGTGCTCGGCAGGTACTCGGCTTCCATCCGAGTCTGGGGATGCAACAGCGGTGGCCTCGATTTCGGCCCAGTATGTCTTGACACGGGCAAGAGCCATCCGCGCACCCTCTATGCACGCTGACCTCTTCATCGCATTGATATGCGGCGCCGCACCAAGGAACTACTGCACCAAGTTGAAATAACTTTTCGGCTCTGGCCTCTCTGGCCACAGATGACTCATGACATACTTCATGGTGAGTCCGGACAACCTATTTAGCTCGGCCCATTCGGCCAAACGGTTGGCTAATGACAGTGGACGCTCCAGATTGTGGAACTGCGACCAAAAGAGCTTTTCCACTTCGCGATCTTCTTGATCTCGGAAGTGTTCGGCCGCATCTGCGGCACTCGCTGCCAAATCAAGATAGGTGTCCGCCGTACTCCACATCCGGTCTAACGGAGCATGTTTAGGATCACAGAACTTCCTCCGTAGCATAAAGGGCTTTCTAGCCGCGAAATCTCCGGCCTGACGCAGCTCCTCCTTCATAGCTCTCATCGCAGAGCGAGCATCCTTGGCATCGGCAACGGCCTTCTCCAGGTCCGTCTGTTCCGCCTGATCTTCTTTTTCAAGAAGCTTGCAATGGTCAGCATCGCTCTTCAGCTTCACAGCCATGTCGGCCATTTCCTTCTTGCTTCGGCAGTGAGCAGCCTGTTCAGCTTTCAGCTCTTCAATTGCCTTTTCGGCAGCCGCATCACTTTTCCTGGCTTACTCCTTGGCTCGGGAAAGTTCCGCCCAAAGATTCTCCATGGCAGCAGCACCATCTGCATCAAGCGCACACATTGTAAGATACTGGCATAAAGATCCTCTTACCAGGTGTCACCGGAGTAATTACATACCTTGTGCCTCGTCAAGCTACTTGTTGACAAGCGCGATGTCGGCATCTGCCACATCAAGTTGTCGCTTTAGCTCGGCAAATTCACCAGTCCGGCTGGCCACCCGACACTTCGCCACCTACATATGAAGGCGGCATATTAGACCTGGGATTATGATCCTCTGCGCGCCGTCACTTTTGACAACGCACAGAGTCTCAAGGGCTACTATCAACACAGGGCGCATCTTATTTATGTGCAACTGTCCAAAAAGGGTACATTATTTTGCGTACCTCAAAACATGTCAGTAAACTCCTGACGGCCTCGTGCAATCCGCTCTCCGCGGATGAAATCCTCTCAATCACCATACCCATCAATGCACGGTGCTCCTCTAAGATAGATGCTCGCCCTAGCAGATCCTTCAGCTCCTCCGACCGCGCACCAGACAGTGCCAGACTCGTCTGATAGCCCTTTTTGAAGGCCGGACGCGGAGGGCTTTGGGGGGGCCATATGACTACCTTCTGACCCTGCCGGATTCAGAGAAACCCTCCGCGACGATACCTCAGGGTCGCCCGCTCTCCATCATCTCCGTAAGAAGATCCCCCGAAGACGAGCTCTGCTGAGAAGGGCTAAGGTCCGAGCTACAAGGTAAATTTTCGATTACTCTTCTCACATATAACGCAAGGATTTCTCTCATTTCTTAAAGAGAAAAACTCCTCTCTACTTATGGCTCGGTGGAGGGCTGATCCCCTTGAGGGCATAATTCGGCCAAAGTATCCCCCGGAGTAGGACCCTCTGACGAAGATTTCTTCCCCCGCTTTGAGGCCATGGTCTCCGGGTCGTCAGAGGCGGTCCTCTTCTTCCCCCGAGGAGAGGAATTTTTGATTCCTCCCTTCCGTACAACCTTCTCCGAGGAGGCTGTAGCTTCCTTGCCCCCTCCCTCGCTTTCCTTTGAAGGCACAACCTCCAACATCCTGACTAGCACGGGATCCGGCGTGGTCTCGGGGAGGGGGGCCGGACACATGATTAGCTTTGCTTTCGCTATCCACTCCTGTTTAAAGGACAGCTCTTTTAGGGGCAATTTTATGATAAATATACGGATAGCGAGTCCGGGCACAAGGCTACTTACTTGAGTATCCGGGCGATTGCAGCTCAGGCCTGTGTCCTCGGTCAAGTCTGGACACATTGCTTGTGATCCGAAGAACAATTTGTACATATCCACGGGCGTTGCGCCCATGAAATGCTGGAGAGCTCGTGGTCCCTCCGGATTGAACTCCCACATGCGAAGGGGGCGACGTTTGTCGGGCAAGGCTCGGCAGATCAACATGACCTGCGTCACCACGACCAGGCTAATGTCTCTTTCTAAGAGATCTCGAATGCGGCCCTGCAACAAGGGCGCGTCCTTGGATGGCCCCCAGTCCAGTCCTTTATTGACCCATGACACTAGCTATGGTGGGGGACCCGAGCGAAAGGCAGGTGGCGCCACCCACTTGGTGCCCCTGGGAACGGTGATGTAAAACCACTCTCGTTGCCATAAGATGGACTCCTCTTGAAAAGAGCCCTCGGGCCATGGAGCACCAGCATTCTTGCTTATAAAAGCACCTCCGCACTCCGCGTGCCATCCCTCGATCATCTTCGGATCTACTTTGAAGGTCTTGAGCCATAGTCCGAAGTGAGGAGTAATACGGAGGAAGGCTTCACATACGACGATGAATGAGGAAATATGGAGGATGGACTCCGGAGCTAAGTCGTGAAATTCCAGCCCATAATAAAACATGAGCCCCCTCATGAAGGGATCCGTCAGGAAGCCTAGCCCCCGAAGGAAGTGAGACATGAACACCACACTCTCACCAGGCTTGGGAGTGGGAATGACCTGCCCTTGAGCAGGCAGCCTATGCCAGATTTCTCCAGTCAAGAACCTGGCCTCTCTCAACTTCAGCACGTCCTCCTCCGTGACAAAGGAGGGCATCCATCGGCCTCGAAGGTCAGAACCGGACATTGTCGAAGGTCCGGAGCGCCTGAAATCTGGAGCCTTGGGTGTTGGAACTAAGGACTTGGTCTCTATATAAGAGGTTGAATACCAAGGGCCCTCCCCGTGACCATTTGGGACTCACCTTTGATCAAGAAAACATACCAACGGGTACGGTTGGGTTACCCATGCCCGTCTTGATGAGAATCCCGGAATAAGGGGACATGATCTCTGCTTTGACAAGACGTGCCAAGGAAACTGCCTCGCTAAACGTGCTGAGGTGGGACAGTAAAACAATTCGAATAAAGACTTGGTCGTGGTGTGATGTCATGCTACGGAATACGTCAGCAGATTAGATTTGTGTAAATATTATTCTCTCTATGGCAATATGTGGAAACTTATTTTGCAGAGCCGGACACTACCTTTGTGTTCAAAATCTTCTATGAAGTACTTGGAGGAGGAACCCGCCTTGCAATGCCGAAGACAGTCTGCGCGCCGGACTCGTCGTCATTGAAGCCTCGTTCAGGGGCTACTAAGGGAGTACTGGATTAGGGGGTGTCCGGATAGCCGGACTATACCTTTGGCCGGACTCCTGGACTATGAAGATACAAGATTGAAGACTTCGTCCCGTGTATGGAAGGGACTTTCCTTGGTGTGGAAGGAAAGCTTGGCAATACAGATATGTAGATCTCCTACCATTGTAACCGACTCTGTGTAACCCTAGCCCTCTCCGGTGTCTATATAAACCGGAGGGTTTTAGTCCGTAGGGCAAACAACAATCATACCATAGGCTAGCTTCTAGGGTTTAGCCTCTCTGATCTCGCGGTAGATCTACTCTTGTACTACCCATATCATCAATATTAATTAAGCAGGACGTAGGGTTTTACCTCCATCAAGAGGGCCCGAACCTGGGTAAAACATTTGTCCCCTGCCTCCTGTTATCATCCGCCTAGACGCACAGTTCGGGACCCCCTACCCGAGATCCGCCGGTTTTGACACCGACAGCCACGCTCTGGCAGAGCCCTCCAACATCAAAGGAAGGTGCTTCATGGCCACTTCATCGTTTTGCCTCCTCCTTGGCTTGGGAAACGGCGCTCTTGAGGGTCTCAACCTCGGCCGTGCTACCTGCACCCATAATCACAGCACTACATGAGTTATACTCTGAATTTG
The DNA here is from genome assembly GCF_018294505.1 of Triticum aestivum. NCBI lineage: Eukaryota > Viridiplantae > Streptophyta > Magnoliopsida > Poales > Poaceae > Triticum > Triticum aestivum. The sequence goes on along the minus strand of NC_057809.1, from coordinate 230,949,716 downwards.
CATATTACCTCAGATATATGATTAAACTCTTTTAAAAGTACACGCGTACCTTGCACCTCATTGAACCGCTTGTTAATGCGGTCGATCTCATCATTGGCCAGCTTCAGCTTTCGATTGAGTTCGGAAACTTCAGCGGCCTGGGCTGTTGCCGCCAACAGGGAAGCCTGTGGAAAAAAAGTATGTCACCTTCTCCGAATTCAATGAGATCCTCTGTTCAGCTTTTTTCAAAAACCGGATAGAGTATCAGGGGCTACTATCTATATACAGGTATATTTCCTTCATATGAAAAGCATCTAGAGCATTACGTCGCATAGCAGGCTAGTAAAGGCTTCGTTCGGCCCCTCTTAGCGGACTGAACCTTCTCAACCACCACACCCATCAGGGTGCGGTGCTCCTCCATGATGGAAGCACGTCGTAGTGCTTCCATCAGAGCATTCTGCGCCTCCGGATTAGTGGAGGTCGCCGTCGGAGCTGATCCTCCTCCCTCCTTCAAAGGGGGTTGCTCACCAGATTCCAGAACCGTATGGGTCTCCAGAATGGTGTCCGGCTGGGGCCCGGACTAGTGAGGGACCCCGCCGTCGGTCGCCATGGGGATCGCACCCCCATGTCTTCGGCAGCCGAGGTATTACGGGCGCCGTTTGGGCCGCCTTGCTCACTCCTCCACGGCCTAGAGAGGTCTTTGGGACAACACCTCGGTGTCATCCGCGGCGGTGGGCGGAGAGGCTCGTGGAGGCGTCTCGCTCTCTGCCATCTCTGGCGGCACGGAGCTCCCCTCAGATAGTGAAGGGTTGGGGAGGTCGGGAGCAGGGCTGAAATACACACAATATAATATGTTATATTAAAAGCATAGAGGACCGAATACTTGTCAAGAAGCCTTTGGTACTTACGATTCGGCCAGGGGCTTCGCCCTGGGAAGCCTCTTGGTGATGGGTTTGACCTCTGAATCCCAACCATCCGAGAGGGTCACCTTCCCCCTCTTGGATGCCCCCTCCTCCGGGTCTAAGGAGGCTGCCCTCTTTTTCTTCCTCCCCTTGAGAGGGGAGTCAATTTCCACCTCCTCTTCCTTTTCGTCTTCATCTTCCTCGTGCGGGAGAGGATTTCCGTTTCTCCGGACACTGGGTCCGAAGTACTGTTATGGCGGGGGCCGCCCTTGGCCTCCTTGGCCTTATTCTTGGCCTTCTTCTCTGGTGCCTGATAGGGCACCGGGACCAGCATCTTTGTTAGTTGTGGAGTGGCTGAATCTTCAGGAACTGGAGCCGGACACTTGATCCGCTCCACCTTCGCTATCCAGCCCTGAGCAAGGGATGGAAAACTCGTTATGCCCAATAACTTATGGACTGAATGTATGCTCGGGAATAACGCACTTACCCGTGTGGCCGAATTCTCGCTGTCGAGGCCGATGTATTCGGTCGTCTGCGGCCACGCTTTTTGGGGCCTGAAGAGCAGCTTCCAGATATCTTCGTGCATTGTGCCGAAGAAGCCCTTTAGGGTCCGTGGATCTTCTGGATTGAACTCCCACATGTGGGACGGCTGGAGATGGCAGGGGAGGATCCTGCGGAAGAGCATCACCTGAATCATGCTTGCCAGGCTGGTGTTCTTGCTTATCATGTGTGTGATGCGCTTTTGCAGCATCAACGCTTCCGCCAGGGATCTCCAATCAAGACCTTTGTTGGTCCACGACTTGAGCCGCATAGGGGTCCAGATTGGAACTCATGAGTGGCCACCCACCTGGCGCCGCGGGGTTCGGTAATGTAGAACCACTCCTGTTGCCAGACCTTGACGGTCTGCACAAAGGCCCCTTTAGGCCAAGTGGTGTTGGGGAGCTTGTTCACCATGGCGCCTCCGCAGCCCGCATGCTGCCCGTCGACCACCTTCGGCTTCACATTGAAGACCTTGAGCCATCAACCGGAGTGTGGGGGGGATGCGGAGTAGCGATAAACGTCGAGATGTGCAGGAAAGAGTTTGGGGCTAGATCATGGAAATCTAGCCCATAGTAGAACATGACGCCGCGAACAAAGGGGTGGAGGGGAAACCCTAGCCCGCGAAGGAAATGAGGGATGAACACCACCCTTTCGCTGGGGTCCGGGGTGGGGATAACTTGCTTCTTGGCAGGGAGCCTGTGCGCGATGTCCGCACACAGATACGCCGCCTCCCAGAGCTCCTTGACATCCTTCTCCGTGACGGAGGAGGCCTCCCACTTGCCCTTAGAGCCAGATCCGGACATGGCTGGAGAGGTTGGCGGTGGTGGGAAAGATTGAAGTTTGGGCGCTGGAGCTCGAAGATGGGAAGGCAGGAGAAGGAAGAATGCGTGGGAAGAAAGAGGAATCTTTATCCTATTATATAGGCAGTGAATATCAAACGCCCCCTGTCAAGCCTTAAAACTCGCCTATTCCCAAGGGGTTGTGCAAATGACACGGTTAGATTACCCAAACCGTATTGATGAGGATCCCGCAATAAGTGGACATGATCTCTGTTTTGACAAGACATGTCAATAGAGGTTATGCCTCGAAACGTGAAGCGGGAGGCGAAAAACGGTTCAAAATGCTAAAGATGCCAGATGTGGCGTTTCGCCGGAAAGTTGTCAGTTGACAGGCATTATTTTGGTTAAATTTTTTCCTTCATGGTTGAGGTTGTGATTATCATGTAGAGCCGAATACAACTCTTTCATTCAGAAGATTGCTTTGAAGTATTTGGGAGGAACCCGCCTTGCAATGCAGAAGACAATCTGTGTGCCGAACATATCGTCATTGTAGACTGGTTCAGGGGCTACTGAGGGAGTCCTGGAAAAGGGGGTCCTCGGGTGTCCAGGCTATGTGATATGGGTCGGACTAATGGGCCGTGAAGATACAAGGTAGAAGACCTTCCCCCGTGTCCAGATAGGACTCTCCTATGCGTGGGTGACAAGATTGGCATCCAGATATGTAATTTCCTTCTTCTGCAAACCGACTTTGTACAACCCTAGGACTCTCTGATGTGTATATAAACCGGAGGATTTAGTCCGTAGAGGCTATCAGAATTCATATAGGCTGGACATCTAGGGTTTAGCCATTACGATCTCGAGGTAGATCGACTCTTGTAACCCCTATACTCATCAAATACAATCAAGCAGGATGTAGGGTTTTACCTCCATTAAGAGTGCCTGCACCTGGGTAAACATCGTGTTCCCCGTGTCCCTTGTTACCTTCGATCCTCAGACACACAATTCGGGACCCCCTACCCAAGATCGGCCGGTTTTGACACTGACACATGGTTCCGTACAACATTTTCGACACGGGGAGAGACAAACTCGGGTGAGTGAGAGAGAGAGAGAGGAACCAGGGAAAGTAGACGAAGGAGAGGCAGGGTGCACGGACGTCTTGGTCCTGGTCGCTGGTGGCTTGCCGGAGATGCACCGGTGGCGTGGGTTTAAGGCTGACGGGTTCGAGGCAGAGGAAGGTCAAGCGTGGAACAGCTCAGGAGAAGGAGGCGCAAGGGCAGGGGGTTCCTTGGCACGGACACTGGTTGGACTTGGAATGGATCGAAGAGGGGTGTGGTGATTGGTGGGTTTGGATCGGGAGGGATCCCGAGGTGGGAGACGACAAGGTGGAGTGTGGCGGCGGCGGAGGGATGGGACAAGGTCCCTAGGTTGTAGGGTTGGTCTAGTTTATATAGAAAGTGGGCTAGGTTTGGGGGGTATTTGGTCCCCTAGATCATAATCAGGCGGTCGAGAATAAATAGGCTAGGGAAGTCCAAATAAGAAACCAAAGACATTTTAGGGATGTTTGGGGATGATCCGGAACCATCGGTAAGGACAGCCCGGTTCGGTTTCGGGGAAGTTTCGGACACGCGAGCGAGGGGGATGTGCAGTATGCAAAGAGACTCCGGCTTAGGCAAGAGATAAAACATAGATCCAGGTCGAAGGGGTCTAAGAAAGGCCAAAAGAGACAAACGAGAAGTGGCACTACGAATGGATGCAAGTTTTATGAAAACATGACGGCAACAGATTGCCGATGCAATGCGAATGATGCGATGATGAATGAAGCAAATAAATATAACAAACGACGACAACAAAATAACTAGAAGGCATTTGTAGTGTCGTTCTTGATCTGTTACAATGGCACACGATTGGGCAGTGATGCACCGGGAATTAAGTCAATCTGATGCTCAATCCCTCGAATAGGTGGTAATCCCAGTGACACATCTTGTGGAAAGACGCCAGCAAACTCCTGCAAAATGTTAATGACAGTAGGAGGCAAAGAGGAAGGCATGTCCTCGAATGAAAAATAATGCCTTTTGCACACAAATGCATAGCAAATAGATTTTCTTAATCTAGATCATCAATATCATCTTTGGTGGAAAGTAAACATCCGCTTTTCAATTTAATTTCAAATGCAACATGAGATCATGGTTTCTTATTAGGTTTCATTTGTTGCTCAAATTCTTTTGACACAATCTGATTTTCACTCTTGTTTTGTTCCTATTTTCCTTTACTAGCTCTAGTAATATCATCTTTCAAAATGTGTTGAGGAGACATAGGAAGCAAAGTAATATGTTTATCCTTAAGAACAAGAGTATACTGATTGTTTCTACCTTGGTGTACAATTTTTTTTATCAAATTCAAATGGCCTACCAAGTAATATGGAGCATGCTTGCATGGGTACCACATCACAATCAACATAATCAACATACGTTGCGATACTAAAATGCACATGAACAATACGTCTTACCTTAACCTTGCTGCTGCTGTTGAACCATTGTATGTAGTTAGGATGAGGATGTGGTCTCGTAGTGAGAGACAGCTTCTCCACCATCTCCATGCTAGCCAAGTTTTTGCAACTACCTCTATCAATGATTACACGGATAGAACATTCCTCCACAACTCCATTTGTATGGAACAAATTGTGCCTCCAATTTTTCTCAACTTGTGTTACCTGCACACAAAAAACATGTTGAGCAACTAAACTTTCATACCTGTCAGCGTCTTTAGCAGTCATGTATTGTGTCTCTTGTTGAGAATCATCTCCACCCTGCTTTTCACTAGCAATAAGAGCTAAGTCTCCTCATCATAGTAAGTAGCAGATTCATACCCACCATCCTCAGTAACAATCATCACATGCGGAGATGGAGATTTTCTCTAATAGTGACCTCCACCCTTCCAACGACGACATATAACTTCATGCATTTGCCCCATTGATGCCATGGATAAAGAAGAGATCTGTGCGGGACCAGAAGGTGTACTCTTGGCGGATGGTGGTGGTGGTGGTGGTGTCTGTTTTCTTGTATCTCGGTTGGAGTTGGCAGGTGAAGTAGGCAATGTTGCAGCAGGACGTGTGGAAGTAGAAGATGCATGTGGCGTCCATGATGAAGATCGTCCTGTAGAAAAATTAGTTTACTCCAATGCCTGTCGATCCTACACTTCACGTTCAACTTTGAACGCAAGATGGAATAAACGAGTGATATTATTATACTCCTTATACTCTAAAATGGTCGGAATCTCTCTATTTAATCCACCCATAAAACATGCAAGCATAGCTTCATTATCCTCAAAAATACCACATCTAATCATGCCAGTTTACAATTCATGATAATATTCCTCTATATAATTTTTTCCTTGTCTTAAACATTGTAATTTTTGGAGTAATTCACATTGATAATATGGTGGAGCCCAACGAGTATGCATGGCAATTTTTAAAGCAGCCCGAGTAGTAGGAATATTACCATGATATAATCTACAATGTTTAGACAACCAAACACATGCAAAACTAGTGAATGCACAAACAACAGTAGCAACACGTCTATCCTCAGGATATTGTAAGCATGTAAAACATTGTTTAGTTTCCAACTCCCAAGTAAGATAGACATCAAGAATGTATCTATGATCAAATGGCAAAATATTCAACTTTAGTTTAGGGATGTGGTCATGATATCGTACCTGAGGTGGTGGTGCAGCCCTACCATTGCGATTATTTGCATGTGGATGACCTGGTGGTGGTGCTAGTGGTCGTTGAGTAGTTCATTAAACTTGTTATCAAGCTTTGTTTCGAACGTCTTCTCTGTGCCATCTATCTTCTCCATGGCCTCTTCAAAACTGGTTAGCACATGTTGCACCTGTCCACTCATCAGTTGCTGAAATTTATCATGTTGTTGCTTTTTTCATGTTCTCCCAGTTAGTCTCGTCGGCTTATGATCATGTCATGGTTAGCTACAATAGAAACACACAAGAATATGTCCTAGTTGTTGTTGTTGTTGTTGTTTTTGTTGAGCAGTTCATTAAACTTGTTATCAAGCTTTGTTTTGAACGTCTTCTCTATGCCATCTATCTTCTCCATGGCCTCTTCAAAACTGGTTAGCACATGTTACACCTATCCACTCATCAGTTGCTGAAATTTATCATGTAGTTGCTTTTTCATGTTCTCCCAGTTAGTCTCGTCGGCTTGTGATCATGCCATGGTTAGCTACAATAGAAGCACACAAGAATATGTCCTACGGACTACTAAGATGAAGTGGAGTTTTGGAATGTCATAAATCCGTCAAGCAAATCACAAATTATTTCCCGTTCTTACCAAGCAGCAGGTGGTGATCAGCACCCTTGTAGTCAAAACTCCTCAAAGCTTGGATAGAGCGATTGCTAGGCGCAATGTAGATGATATGTGTGGTTGGGAAGGCTTAATATATGGTAACAAAAGGGTAGCAATAATCAAGTCATAGATGCAAAGTTGAGTAAATGCTCAACATCGGTACTGTGTTGGTCCTAGGCTAGACCGTGCTAGAGACGCGAGCCTAGAACACTAAAAAATCAGGACGCTGCACGTAAACAAGGGAGTAGCACACTTTGAATCTCTTTTTTCTCCTTTTTCTCCTTTTTCTCTCCTTTTTTCTCCGCAATAATTGTTTTCCGAAAAAGTATACAAATGGTCTAAAAACCGCTTAGCCAGAATTTTCCAAACATTGTTTTTGTTTTGAGTTTGGAACCATTTTTCTTCTACGGGTGGCACGGAAGTTGGGGAGTACGTCCAATGTGGCCACGAGATGGAGTATGGCATGATATGGAAATAGAAAACAAAGAAACAAATACTGGATCGGACTAGGACTCGTGGCGGAGATAAATCTGGTGGAACTAGGGCTGGTGGCAGATATATGTAGGGGCTGTGGAACATAGACTAGTAGCGAATCTGATGGACGTGGACTCAGATTGGCGTGATGGTGGTGAATATGTGCTGGAGTATATGGACTAGGATTGGTGCGGGGATGTGGTGGCGGTATATGGCAACAACAATGAAGATGTTGTGGCGGTGGCGTGAAAAATTATGAACAAAACTCGAAACTCTAAAGGACTATACGCTACGACTAGAAACATGACACAATGATGCAACCGCAAACTCAAAAAACAAAAGAATGAAGACATTATGCAAAAGGCTCAGATTGGTTCGGATATGATGTACTAACCCAATTTTTTGGTTTTTTAGTGGACTATTGGTATGATCTAAACTATAAAAAACTGGTAAAATCTCACCGAGCAACATGGAAATCTGATACCACTCGATCAAGGCGAAGGTGTCTCGTCTTTCGATGATATGGTAACTATCATTTTGGAGCAACACTGGTACATCGAGCTGCTATACAAACGGTTTTAACCCCTTTCCACAACAACATTTTAAACCGTCACCTAATGAGTGTGGTCGATAGGGGGGATCCTTCCCACACGACCCAAAAACCGTTGGGGATAGGTAGTAGGAATGCATACGTTTTGCATAACTAAGCATATGCGATGCGAGCATCTGTCCCAACGCGATTCTTCACATAGTTGTTTGTGATATATCGAATATCCCAAATGCTCCATCTTTGCTACTCGTGTGTGTTGGCATTATCATTGCACACTATTATGTGGTGCAACGTTTATGATGCGCACTCCATCACAAACAGTTCATGATTGACAAGCGTGTGTGATCAGGAGACTATCATGCACATTCACTTCTCCCGAACCGTATGCGATCTGTAATTAAGAAGATTACCTAATCATCGTACGAGTGTCGGATAGGATTACGAAACGTTGAACCGTCGTACCAGTGTCGTACAAGATAACTATTACACACGCTATTATGTGGTGCAATGTTTACGATGCTTACAGCATCCGAAATAGTTCATGATTGTAAACTATGTACGATAAGGTGAGTATCCCAAACATTTAGTTTGCTCGCACCATTTATAATATTGTCTGACATCACACATGCTTCACAAACGACAACTGTTTGCATGGTCACACATGTTTCCTCTCTGCAAACCGTGTTAGAAGTACATATATATCACACGCATTTGTGCTTTACATATCGTGTGCGTCGTAACGACCTGCAGAGCATATTTCAACCCTACTTAAATCACTGCTATTTAAAATTCTACCGAATATGAATTTGAAACTTGGCGATAACTTCATTCATATCCATCAAGTTAAACTAACAATGCATTATTCAATTCACAGATACACATGTTCAAGAATTACATAAGCACCAAATAAGGAATGATGAACTAGGGTTCTATAGTTGTACTATTAAACACGGTAAAAAAAGATGCCAAAGACATTCTGGTTGTTGAGCAAGGTGAAGCGGAATGCCCGTATTTTGCTCTCCTCCATGCAGAAGGCACACACGACTTAGTCCAACCCCTTGTGATGGCCAACCACCCATCCTTCACTGTCTTCATGACTCATGAGGGCATGTAGATAGTCATTGTATTACGGTAGAAATACTTTAACCTTTGCGTGCCTGATACGTCTCCAATGTATCTATAATTTTTTATTGTTCCATGCTGTTATATTATCATTCTTGGATGTTTTACTATCATTTTATAGTCATTTTATATCATTTTTTGGTACTAACCTATTGACATAGTGCCCTGTGCCAGTTGTTGTTTTTTGCATGCTTTTTACATCGCAAGAAATCAATACCAAACAGAGTCCAAATGCAGCAAAACTTTTTGTGGATTTTTTTGGACCAGAAGACATCCAGTGGGCCAAAGAAGTACCAAAGTGGGAGACCGAGGTTTGCACAAGACACCAGGGCGCGCCTAGAGGCCCAGGTGCGCCCTGGTGGGTTGTGCCCACCTCGGTGGCCTCCGGCACCGCCTCTTTGCTCTATAACTACCCCAATATTCCAGAAACCCTAGGGGAGTCGACGAAAATCAATTCCAGCCGCCACAAGTTCCAGAAACACCAGATCCAATCTAGACACCATCACAGAGGGGTTCATCATATCCATTAGTGCCTCTCTGATGATGCGTGAGTAGTATTTTGTAGAACTTTGGGTCCGTAGTTAGTAGCTAGATGGCTTCCTATCTCTTGTTTTATTCTCAATACAATGGTCTCTCGGAGATCCATATGATGTAATTCTTTTTGCGGTGTGTTTGTCGGGATCCGATGAACTTTGAGTTTATGATCAGATCTATGTTTTTATCCATGAAAGTTATTTGAGTCTTTTGATCTCTTATATGCATGATTGCTATAGCCTCGTATTTCTTCTCTGATATTTGGGTTTTGTTTGGCCAACTTGATCTATTTATCTTGCAATGGGAAGAGGTGCTTTGTGATGGGTTCGGTCTTACGGTGCTTGATCCCAGTGACAAAAGGGGAACCGACACGTATGTATCATTGCTATTAAGGTGTAACACCCCGGATGTAACTTACCCAATTTGTACTCCAACTCTTGCCATTTCCGGCGTTAAGTTATTTTATTTTCTCGGGTTCGGGTTTTTTTCTCCGTGTGTTGTTGTCATTGTCATGCATCTCATATCATGTCATCATGTGCATTGCATTTGCATACGTGTTCATCTCATGCATTCGAGCATTTTCCCCGTTGTCCGTTTTGCATTCCGGCGCTTCGTTCTCCTCCGGTGGTCTTTTCTACCTTTCTTTCGTGTGTGGGGATTAAATATTTCTGGATTGGACCGATACTTGCCAAGCGGCCTTGGTTTACTACCGGTAGACCGCCTGTCAAATTTCGTACCATTTGGACTTCGTTTGATGCTCCAACGGTTAACCGAGGGACTGAAAAGGCCTCGTGTGTGTTGCAGCCCAACACCCCTCCACTTTGGCCCTAAACCCACCAAAACCCTCTCCATCATCTAGAGTGTTCGATCACGATCGCGTGGCCGAAAACCGCACCTCATTTGGACTCTCTTAGCTCCCCCTATGCCTATATAAAGACCCCCTCCTCCAAACTCACGGATCCCCTCTCCTAAACCCTAAAAAAATTGCCCCGCCGCCACCAGACGAATCCCGCCGCCGCCTCCGGCCAATCAGCGGGCGCCAAGTGGCCCGCGCCCACTTCCCCGCTGCCGGCCCGGGAGGCCCAAACCGGGCCCCCGAGGCCCAACCGCCGCGCGCCGCTGGGGCGCCTCCCCGCGCCCTTCTTTCCCGAGCGGCCGCCGCCTCCATCGCTGTCTCCGGCGACACGGCCGCCGTGGGCCGCCGCACACCGCCGCCCGTCACGTCCTCCGCGGCCATCGCCGCCTCGCCGCCGCGGGTCTCGGCGACCGCACCGACCCGACGAGCTCCACCACCGGATCCGGCCCCTCCTTCCTCAACTCCGACCTCCGGCGAGCTTCATCTCCGGCGGTGAACAGTAACTCTGGCGGGCTGCTTCGAAATCCGTGCCAGATCCAGATCTGGGAATTGGGACGGTTGACTTTTTGCCCGAAACCCTAGTTCATGTGCTCCTGTTCATCATGCTATATCTCCGCATCCGTAGCTCCGTTTTTGGCATATAGCATATAAAAATGTTCGTCTCGGAGAGTACATCATTTCATTCCACTGCATCATTTTCATTTGAGTTCATCTTGATGCCCGAAATGCTTTTAGAAGAGTGCTACTTGAGATAATTGTCAGATCTGCTACTCCATTTAGATATTTGTCATTTTTGCCATGCTTGTTTGAACCTGTTAATGGATGCTTTGGCCGTAGCTCAGTGCTAGACTTTTGTTAAGCATCATGAATGCATCCCTGCCATGTATTTTGTTGTCATGGTTGAGTATTGTAGCATGTTCATCTCGTTGCATTTAGATGGCTACTTGCTGTAAATCGCAGACAGGCGTCATATTTGAATCACTTGCCATTTCCATTCCGTAACTCCGATTCCGGCGTTCTTTATATCGTTTTCAAGCGATTTCATCTCATCTTTCCAGTGACACACTTGGTTTTCCAAGTTGAGGCAAGGTTCTTGAATCCCTTGTCAAATCTTTCATATGCATCCCGCACCGCATCCCGCATAGCATACCATCTTTGCATCATATTGTTGATCCTTGCACGTGGTTGATTGTGCTCCGTTTGCTTGTTTGTCTTGTTTGGGTAGATCCGGGAGACGAGTTCGCTAACGAGGAGCCCGTTGAGTTTGCTTTCGAGGATCCAGTCAACTCTGACAACTTTGCAGGCAAGATGATCATACCCTCGAAATCACTACTATCTTTGCTTTGCTAGATGCTCGTTCTTTTGCTATGCCAATGCTACGACGCCTACCACTTGCTTGCAAGCCTCCCAAATTGCCATGTCAAACCTCTAACCCACCATGTCCTAGCAAACCGTTGATTGGCTATGCTACCGCTTTGCTCAGCCCCTCTTATAGCGTTGCTAGTTGCAGGTGAAGATTGGAGACCGTTCCTTGTTGGAACATTTATTTACTTGTTGGGATATCATTATATTATCTTGTTATCTTAATGCATCTATATACTTGGTAAAGGGTGGAAGGCTCGGCCTCTCGCCTAGTGTTTTGTTCCACTCTTGCCGCCCTAGTTTCCGTTATATCGGTGTTATGTTCCCGGATTTTGCGTTCCTTACGCGGTTGGGTTATAATGGGAACCCCTTGATAGTTCGCCTTGATTAAAGCTTTTCCAGCAATGCCCAACCTTGGTTTTACCATTTTCCACCTAGCCTCTTTTTCCCTTAGGTTTCCGGAGCCCGAGGGTCATCTTATTTTAGCCCCCCCCGGGCCAGTGCTCCTCTGAGTGTTGGTCCAACCGAGCGATGTCCGGGGCTACCAGGGGCAACTCTGGGATAGCCTACCCGATGTCTGGCTCATCTGAGTGTGCCCTGACAACGAGATATGTGCAACTCCTATCAGGATTTGTCAGCACATTCGGGCGGTGTTGCTGGTTTTGTTTTAACCTGTCAAAGTGTCTTGAAGAACCGAGATACCGAGTCTGATCGGAGCGTCTCGGGAGGAGGTCTATTCTTTCGTTGACCGTGAGAGCTTGTCATGGGCTAAGTTGGGACTCCCCTGCAGGGATTTGAACTTTAGAAAGCCGTGCCCGCGGTTATGGGCAGATGGGAATTTGTTAATGTCCGGTTGTAGATAACTTGAACCTTAACTTAATTAAAATGAATTAACAATGTGTGTTACCGTGATGGCCTCTTCTCGGCGGAGTCCGGGAAGTGGACACGGTGTTGGAGTAATGTATGCGCAGGTTGTCCTCTAGTTTCTCGCTCGCGCTTTGCCTTCTCTTCCCGCTCTCTTTTGCGATCAGGATAGCCACCATATATGCTAGTCGCTTGCTGCAGCTCCACCTATATGTTTACCTTGCCTTACCTATAAGCTTAAATAGTCTTGATCGCGAGGGTGCGAGATTGCTGAGTCCCTGTGGCTCACAGATTACTATTACACCAGATGCAGGGCCTGATGATTCTGCTCCAGGTGATGCGCTCGAGCTCAAGTGGGAGTTCGACGAGGACCCTCAATGATACTATGTTTCCTTTCCTGATGATCAGTAGTGGTGCCCAGTTGGGGGTGATCGGGACTGTGTCGCATGTTGGGTTATCTTTTATTTTGGCGCCGTAGTCGGGCCATGAGTGTTTGAATGATGTGATGTTATCTATGTACTTGATTGACGTGGCGAGTGTAAGCCAACTATGTTATCTCCCCTTTTATGATCTATATTACATGGGATGTTGTGAAGATTGCCTAACTTGCGACATATGCCTTCAATGCGATTACGCCTCTAAGTCATGTCTCGACACGTGGGAGATATAGTCGCATCGAGGGTGTTACATAAGGATAACAAGATGGGGTCTATTTCTACATAAATAGATCTTGTCTACATCATGTCATCGTTCTTATTGCATTACTTCGTTTCTCCATGAACTTAATACACTAGATGCATGCTGGATAGCAGTCGATGTGTGGAGTAATAGTAGTAGATGCAGGAAGAAGTCAGTCTACTAATCTTGGACGTGATGCCTATATAATGATCATTGCCTGGATATCATCATGATTATTTGAAGTTCTATCAATTGCCCAACAGTAATTCGTTTACCCACCGTTTTCTATTTTTCTCGAGAGAAGCCACTAGAGCATTCATCTACATTCATCTACCATTGTTATTTTAAGTTCTACTAACCCTTTTATCAGCTTCATCTACAGTCATGCATTCTATTCGAACAGAGCTTTTCTGACATGAGGTCTTCTCATCATGTTCCTCAGTGTAGAACGTGTACCATTTATGTCATATGCTTGGTACATCAACACCGTAGGTGACGGCTTTTGTGTGAACCACGTAGCAATGTCATCGATGGATCCTTGTGCCAAACGATTCTTCAGCCATTCGGTGTCATTCTTAGTGTGCTCCTTCATCTCCACATCTGATGAAGGCACCATTGGTAAGAAGCTTTGGCGTATCTCCACCAAGTGTTCTTCGGCATAAGCGCTAAGAACTGAGCTGTTAAGTAGTACCGTCAAGTGGGCTTTCTTCGCCAATTCTCCGGGTGCAGCCATTTGCATGCCAGTAAGGACAGGCTTACCTTTTAGCCTTCCCTCGTGGCCAGAGAGGGGCAAACCTATAGGTCTTTGTTTCATGTATTCGGTGCAAAACTCAACCACCTCCTTCGCAGTATAACCTTGTAGGATGCTTGCCTCTGGATGGTTTCGGTTTCGACAAAAGTGCTTCAGTATTCCCATGAACTGCTTGAAGGGATACATGTTGCGAAGAAACACAGGACCACAATACTTTATCTCATCGACAAGGTGAATAGTGAGATGGACCATGACATCAAAGAATGACGATGGGAAAAACATCACTAGGTTGGAAAATATTCTTACAATATCATCTTCCATATGATCCAACTCTTCAGGATCTACAACTCTTTGCCATAGTTGGTTGAAGAAATCATAGAGCTTAATGAGTGTGTTTCTTAAATCTTTGTCCATCAGATTCCTGATGTCCATCGGGAGCATTTTTGTCAACATTACATGGTAATCATGTGACTTCATGTGTCCCAACTTCATTTTACCTGAGCTCACATCCACGAGACTTCTGATGTTTGCGCAGTAGGAAGAGGGTGTCTTAACTGAGAACAAATAGGTGAAGAACTGTGTTGCCTCTTTTGAACTGAAATTGTAACTCTGGCAAGCTTTGATGAATTTGTCATCATCTTCTGCTTCACTCTTGCGTTTTGATTGATCAGCAAGCATATCGAGCCGCGAACCGTCACCATCCTTTATTTTACCTTTAATCTTGAGCAGAGTACCAAGGATGCTTGCACATACGTTCTTCTCTACGTGCATGACATCGATGCAGTGATGTACACGTAGAATCTCCCAATAAGGTAATTTCTAGAACACTGATTTCTTCTTAAACACTTGACCCTTGGGTGTTTGTTTCACCATCAACGCGTGCTCCTTGCCAAGCACAACATTAATTTGTTTACCCATGTTGTGGACCACCTCCCCATCATAGGGTCTTGGGCCCACAGCTACCTCTGCCATACCATCAAATTCAGCTTTCATCTTTCGGTATGGGTGATTTTTCCATAAGAACCTATGATGATGGAAATACACAGTTGTGCGCGAGTTGGGAAGAAATATGCTATGCGTCCTATCCATGCATGTGAAACACCCTACATCTCCCTTTGTTTTCTGCCCCGATGTGTTGCCTAATGCCAGCAAACCGTGAATGGTGTGCACCAGCATCGAATGTAGATCGAAAATCTCCTTTCTGTAAGCATCATAACATTTTACAGCAGGCGCATCTATCCATGTTGTCAGCAGTTCTTCTACCAGTAGCTGAAAGTAAATGTCGATTTCATTTCCAGGTTGCTTCGGGCCTTCGATAATCATTGACATCATAATGTATTTTTTGTTCATACACAACGAAGGAACTAGGTTATATATGCACAGACGCACTGGCCATGTGCTGTGATTGGTGCTCATATCGCCAAAAGGATTCATCCCGTTAGTACACTCCCCGAGCCTTATACTTCTAGGATCCTTGGCAAAGTCTTGAAACTTGTTGTCGATTAATTCCCACTAAGCCCCATATTTCGGGTGCCTCATATACTTATCCACAATTCGCTCATCATGATGCCACCGCAACCTCTTCGCCTCTTTAGGGTTTGCAAACAAATGCCTCAACCATGGAACTAAAGGCAAGTACCAAACAACCTTGAACCGGATTCCTGTCTTGATCTCATTGTCCAATTTGTACTTATCATTTGCTCTCTAGCGCTTGTATCGTGCATGCTTGCATGTGGGACATGCACGCAAATCTTTGTACTCACCACGGTACAATATACAATCATGCACAAAAGTGTGTATCTTTTGTACTTCAAGTTCCAATGGGCAAACAATTTTCTTCGCTTCATTCATGCTTTTGGGAAGCACATTATCTTCTGGAAGAATTTCTTTGAAAAGACCTAACATCTCTGTGAAGCCCTTGTTTGATAGAACATTTGCTGCTTTAAATCTGAGAAGCGCCAGGGTGGCACTCAACTTGGAATATTTCTTTCTGCAACCTGGATACAATTCTTTCATGGAGTTTGCATCAATGGTTGGCACATCCTTGTACCCAATCATATCCTTTTTTGGGCCCTCGAAATTTGCAATCATAGCAGCAAAATCTGGCATATCAAGATCGTCATTGTCTTGGTTTTCCAGCGGGCGTTTCGGCTTTCCGGTTTTCCATTGGTAGCTTGACGCGTCTGCCCCGATGTTAGGTTCAACATCCATGTGACACTGATCGGGGTTTGGAATCTCATAGCCCTGGGTATCTTCATCCATGACCACCTCTTCATCGTGTCTGGTCCAACGTGTATATCCATCCATGAATCCCCTAGAAACTAAGTGCCACTGGACATCTGCAACTTCATGTGACTCTGTATTGGCACAATCAGTACATGTACATAGGATGTAATCCGCATCACCAATTCTCTTCTTTGTACTTTCAGCCAAATTCAGGAACTTTGTCACGCCACTGATAAAATCTGTGGTTTTCCAATTCTTCAACCATCGAGATAGCTCCATCTGCCCCACACGAATGGTAATTAAAAACAAAACAACAACATTAATACACGGATTAACTGCTACCCAAAGATCCATGCATAAATCACAAGGTTTTATTTTCATAATTACTGAGGCCGCTTCATATTGTTATCCACATGTGCAATGACAAAAATTAATGGCTAGTCAATTTACGCGCAGAATACTAGTACAACACTACCCTTAGGAATTGAATACCTTAATTAAGCAACTCAAGAAAAGAATACCTTAATTAATTAGCCGCGCGACGACCTCCACCCAGCAGACAGAGAAGCGTGATGTGGTGACACGACGAGACAGCAGGGTCGAGGAGCAAAGCTTAGTGTGGCTGTCGCCTGATGTTCGACCTCCACTATCCTGCCATCGATATCAATAGATGTGCTCGAATCACGTCGTCGCCGACTGAGGGAGTCCTGGACTAAGGGGTCCTCGGGCGTCCGTCCTGTTAGCCACGGGCCGGAATGATGGGCTATGAAGCTACGAAGACTTCACCCGTGTCCGGATGGGACTCTCCTTGGCATGGAAGGCAAGCTTGGCGACCGGATATGTAGATACCCTTCTTTGTAACCGACATTGTGTAACCCTAGATCCTTCCGGTGTCTATATAAACTGGAGAACTTAGTTCGGATAGAGGAGATTCATTATCATAGCCATACAAGCTAGACCTCTAGGGTTTAGCCATTACGATCTCAAGGTAGATCAACTCTTGTAATACTCATATTCATCAATATCAATCAAGCAGGACGTAGGGTATTACCTCCATAGAGAGCGCCCGAACCTGGGTAAACATCGTGTCCCTTGTCTCCTGTTACCATCGACCTTAGACGCACAGTTCGGGACCCCCTACCCGAGAACCGCCGGTTTTGACACCGACATTGGTGCTTTCGTTGAGAGTTCCACTGTGTTGTCGCGAAAAGGTTTGATGGCCCCTTCAATCGTCAATAATGACGTTGTTTAAGGAGAAACTTTACTCCTCGGACAAATCTTTGTGTTCGGCGCCTTCACATTGCGGGCCAATTCGCTTGGCCATCTGGAGTAGATCGAAAGCTACACCCCTGGCCATCAGGTCAGATTTGGGAGCTTGAACTACGTTGCGGACATCAGTGGAGACTTGATATTCACCGGATTCGAGACCGCGCCTACCACCCCCGGTCACCTTGATGATCATGACCTAAATCTGTCATCAGACCACATCTAGGAGATCGCTCCTATAGTCGCTCTGTCTTGAGAGCCGGAGCAGACTGCACCATCTGAGGACGGGAGGATCAACCCCACCACGGAGGCCATAGATTCCATGGCGTTGGAGCCACACATAGACTGAACCTCTCACGATGTCTTTGTCACCGGAACTCCAGACTCGTCTCCGGCCGTAAGTTCTGTACCACGTGAGCCCGCGGACACCAAACTTGATTGTTTATCGATCTTCAAGTTCAGCGCCGCAGACATCTTCCAGCACTCGCCTTTAGGCGATGTGCTAAACTCGTTAAAGAACCTGTCCTTGGCAGAGGACTCACAGCCGAACTATATCCGGTTCTAACTAGGGGTTGATGGTGGAGAATTTTGCTTCCCACCCACCACCCACTTCATCGCCACGGTCGAAGATTTGACCGACACACTTGATTACAACTCCAAGGACAACGACGATAGGACGACGATGCCAGAGAAGAAGAGGCCCAAAACCCGTGGTTCACCGAGCGCTGGACGGCCACTTCCTCGTACGATGTATACATGGTGGATGCACCAAAGGAGAACAGCGGCGATGACAAGGAAGATCCAACCGAGGATAAGCCATCTGAAATACAATCCAAGCATCGGCGTCAGCGGCGCCGCTCTAAGTCACGACGCATTAAAGACAGAAACATTGGCACAGGAGAAGATAATACTCCAGAAGATGTCGAAGACGATGAAGACCCCATTGATATAGCTAATGAACAAGATGAACGGGAAGATGGGCAGGTTAGCCCTGGTAAATAGGCCACGCACGAAAATTCGGAGGACGACAATTACCTTCCGCTCTCTGAAGATGAGGTGAGCCTCGGCACCGAGGATTTCATCGTGCCTGAGGAACCTCTTGAGCAGGAGCGCTTCAAGCGCCAACTAATAGCCACTGCAAGGAGCTTGAAAAGAAGCAGCAGCAGCTTCAAGCTGACCAAGATCTGCTCAATGATAGATGGACCGAAGTCCTAGCCACCGAAGAATACAGCCTTAGTGGCCCATCCACAAGCTACCCGAAGCGTAGATTGCTACCCCAGGGCGACGACAAGGCGCTCAAGCCTGTGCCATCATTGCACAAGGTGGCAGGTCGACCACAACTTGGTCCGGGCAAAGCGACAATTCAAGCCGAACACCAGACCACCCCACCTCGCCATAAAGGCAAGAACAAAACAGCTCAGGGTTGTGCATACGACCTTCAACAGGACTTAGGTAGTAGAGCCAGACACTCAAGAATGATCTACGGATCATGGGGACATACCTCGACACGCGACGACAGCCAGCTATTCAGACGTGACAAATGTAGCCACGCCTGGGCCGGAAACCGCAAATGGACTCCATCGGAGGTACGTCGCAGTGTGGCCCAACATGGAGGCACCGCACACCCTCTTTGATTCACAAACGAAGTAATGGAGCATGAATTCCCAGACGGGTTCAAACCTACAAATATCGAATCATAAGATGGCACAACGGATCCCACGGTATGGATCAAGGACTTCCTCCTCCATATCCACATGGCCCGCGCAGACGACCTTCATGCACTCAAATACCTACCACTAAAACTCAAAGGACCAGCTCGGTACTGGTTAAACAGTCTGCCAGAAAATTCTATTGGCAGCTGGGAAGATTTGGGGGACGCCTTTCGTGACAACTTCCAAGGAACATATGTCTGGCCACTAGACGCCGATGACTTAAGTCACATTGTCCAGCAGCCCAGAGAGTCAGACGGGAAGCTCTGGACTAGGATCTTAGTTAAAAAGAACCAAATCATTGACTGCCCGGACACGGAAGCCCTTCCGGCCTTTTAACACGGCGTCCGGGATGAATGGCTTGCACGCCACCTCGGTCAAGAAGGACCTAGATCCATGATAGCCCTTACCGCTCTAATGACCCGCTTTTGCGCGGGAGAAGATAGCTGGCTCGCTCGCAGAAGCAATAGCGCCAGCGACTCGGGCACTTCCGAAATCCGAAACGGCAATGGCAAGCCACGACGAAGCAAACACAACAGTCGCAATAATAATGAAAGATCACACGACACAGCGGTCAACGCCGAATTCAGCAATGCCAAGCCCGGTCAACGGAAAAAGGCATTCAAGGCGAACAGAGACGGACCATCAAACCTAGACAGGATACTAGACCAACCCTGCCAGATTCACGGCCACCCCAATAAACTAGCTAATCATACCAACACAAGTTGTTGGGTCCTCAAGCAGGTCAGCAAGCTCAACGCCGAACACAAGGGAAGGGGGCCGCCAGGCAATAGGGACGACAGAGTGGTTCACCAGCCAAAGGTCGGGGGTCAAAAGCAATTTCCCGCTGATGATCGACCAAATCCGGAGCAGAAATAGTAGTTCGGCTTCCGTTCCCCATCTCATATACCCGTTAAAACTATACCGCGCACACATAACTACGCACTTAAGATACCATGGGCATTGGCAGAAGCATAATACGGAAAAGTCTGCAAGAACTCCGGTAACATTTTTATCTACTTTCCTTTTTTGTTCTTCATTATCTCTTAAAACAGGTGGCGCAAAGGGAAACATCTAAGACCGACTCCATCGGAGTTCGGATCCGTACACTCACCTACGGGGCTACTTCCTTCAAGGATCCCCCTCGCTGAGGATAGGCGGCGCAGACGTGCGACAGAGGTCCAAAATTACTTTTTGTAGACCGCACTCTTTTTCGAGCCCGTAACATGCCTTTTTCCTCTGCCTTTGACCCAGGGCATGTCAAATAGCCGGGGTCATGGCCTTTATATATATCAAGTAATCTTTGGCATATCGCTTAGGTCCCAGTTCACATTACCCGAATTAATCATCCGCGTCTTTCCGCAAATGAATACGCCCACTATGGTTATTTCACATATATACCCCGGGCTTAACTTGCCAGGGGCTTGGTACGGGAACAAATGAGTTGCCAACAAAGTCCGAACAGCTTTTACAGCGTACTTTGGCGTCGCGAGTTTGGCCTTATATGCGTCAGCTCCGAATCATGTCTTGGGTCAATAGTTGGGTTGCCCGGCTCCTGTGCTTACTATCCTACGTTCCGCTCTATTGGCTAGGGTAGTAAAGGGAGAACTACTGCGATTGTACTTTCGGTTCACCTGGCTCAGCACCTCAGTAGAGAAAGACGATTGTGCTGGTCAACCACTCTATGACTTATCGGAATCTCTAGCGATTCCTCCATGTCACATGAAGGACCTCTTTCCGGTTAAATATGTAAACACATCGTATGAATAAGTCACATACATACCAGGGGCTATGTCGTAGACCCACCATAAAACTCCTATGGCTAAGTGAAAGTGTTAACACCCTATAGTTTGGTTGTCTGGTTCGCCACTTTGACACCTCCTTCATGGACCAAGACGTTGGGTCAAGAGTGATGAAATGCTTTTCCGAACACTCCCATACTTCCTACGAGGGGGATGAAGCCGATGACTGGAAAAATTTCAGATTATATTAAAATGGCCGCACAGGAGGAACACAAACTTTCGAGCAACATAAAAACAGATTAACTATAAAATTGTCTCGTACAATTCTCATACACCTCACACGAACATTATGTCTTTCGAGCATTGACCCTCTATCAAGCGGGCGGCCACTAGGATGTCTTCAAAATAATGCTCTGGTTCGTGGCGGTCCTTGCCCTTGGGTGAACTCTTCACCGCAACATCAGTGGCCTTCATCTTCCCCCAGAATGTCTTCACTCGGGCAAAGGCCATCTGTGCACCCTCGATGCACACCAATCGCTTCACAGCATCGATACATGGCACCCCGTCAAAAAGCCGTTGTACCAAGCCGAAGTAATTATTCGGAATAGGCTTAGTTGGCCATAACCAGATTATGACGTTATTCATGGCAGCACCAGATATCCTTTGAAGCTTGGCCCACTGGGACATCTGCTCATTCAGCAACAGGGGGCGCTTCGACGCGCCAAATTGTGACCAGAAAAGCTTCTCCGTTGCATACCCCTCTTGCGCCTGGTAAAACTGCGCCGCATCGGAAGAACTCTTCGGCAAGTCTAAAAACTCATCCGGAGAACTCCACAATTGGTTAAGCTGAGCATAGTTCAGATCACTGAACTTAGTCTGTAGCAAAAAGGGATTACCAGTAGCAATCTCCCCAGCTTGCCGGATCTCCTCACGGGCTGCTCTGGATTTAGACCGAGCTTCTCTCGCCTCTCGTAAGGCCTTGTCAAGTTCAGCCGTTTTGGCTTCATTCTCCTTCTCAAGGAGTTCACAGCGTCTAGCAGCATTTTTTAGTTCGAACGCCATCGTGGATATATTCTCCTCGTCTTGACGCCGAGCAGCTCGTTCGGCTTTTAACTCAGCTGACGCCTTTTCGGCAGCCGCATTACTACATCGGGCCTGCTCCTTTGCCCGGGCCAGCTCCGCCCGAAGAATTTCAATGGCTGCAGCACCATCTGCAGCCATGCATATTACAGTATATAACTTTCAGCATCATGCTTATATCACAACAATGTATGTGAAGGGACTACCCCGAATACATACCTTGTGATTCGTCAAGACGCATATTGATTAACGCAATGTCATCCCCGGCCACATCAAGCTTCCGTTGCAGCTCGGCAATATCTGTAGTCTGGGAAGTAGCTAGGGGGGAAGCAGCTTGTGTTCAAATTAATCAGATTAGTCCTTGAATATTTCTTCTTGATCCTCCATTCGCCTCCCATGGGAAGCCAACATACCTTGTGATTCGTCAAGATGCATATTGATTAACGCAATGTCATCCCCGGCCACATCAAGCTTCCGTTGCAGCTCGGCAATATCCGTAGTCTGGGAAGTAGCTAGGGGGGAAGCAGCTTGTGTTCAAATTAATCAGATTAGTCCTTGAATATTTCTTCTTGATCCTCCGTTCGCCTCCCATGGGAAGCCAACCCGAGTCTCAGGGGCTACTATCTATACACAGGTGTATTTTGCGAATAAAACACAAGTGCAGATATTACAATACAAACCTCGAAGCCTCTTAGTAGGCTCGCAAAGGCCTCATCCAATCCTCTCTTCGCGGACAGGACCTTTTAAACCACCGTGCCTATCAAGGTACGATGTTCCTCTGAGACGGACGCCTGCCGCAGCATGTTCGTCAAGATATCCAGCGCCTCTGGGTCTCCGGAGGCTGCCGTAGGAGTATGACCACCCTTTGAAGGGATCCATTCATTCGTATCCGGCTGTATACCGGATTGTTCGGGGCCCTCATTGTTGTTCCCGGACCCTGAGCCACTGAAGTATCACCTTCGGGTAATGTCTTCATCATCCCTTTCACCACTTGTTGGTCGAGGGAGACCCTCCGCGATGACACCTCGAAGTCATCTGCCCTATTGGACGGAGAGGCCGGTGGGGGCGTCTCACTTTGCATCATCTCTGGGAGAAGGTCCCCTGAGGAAGAGGATTGTTGAGGAAGACTGCGTGCTGAGCTGCAAAAAATATATATCCCAGGCATTATAAGAAAAGAACGGGACATGTTTAAAACATCCTTGTTCACTTACGATTTGGCCTGAGGCTTCTCCTCGTCATGAGACTGCGCTTCGACGTCCTCCGAGCCTGAGTCACCCACCTGAGGCATCTTGCCTCGCTTAGGAGCCTGCTTCTTCCAATCTTCGTAGGCGGCCCTTTTCTTCCTAGGAGGGAAGGAGACAGTGGCCCCCCTTCACTTTTGTCTTCGGATGAGGGGATTTTGATTCCTCCGGACACAAAGTCTGATGTACCCTTGGAATAGGGGCCATCTTTGGTCCTCTCACTCTTCGCCTCGCCCTCCTTCACAAGCATCCGATATGGTGCCGGGGCCAACATCCTTGTTAGAACAGGATTCGTTGGGCCCTCGGGCAGAGGGGCCAAACACATAATTAGTTCCGCCTTCTTTATCCAGCCTTGGAAGAAGATAGTTTTCTCAATACCATATTACTGTATGCATAATTACAAAGTGTTTGGGAGCCAAGTGCTTACAGGGGTATCTGGACGGTTGCAGTTAAGGCCAGGATCCTCGATAGTGTCCGGCCAATGTTTTCGCTTGCCGAAAAATAACTTCCACATCCCTTTGTGTGTGGTACCGAAGAAGTGTTGGAGGGTTCGTGGTCCTTCTGGATTAAACTCCCACATGCGGCGAGACCTGCGCTGCCATGGCAGGATTTGGCGAACTAACATCATTTGGATCACGTTCACAAGATCGATGTCTCTCTCGAGGAGGGTTCGGATGCGGCTCTATAAAGTCTGCACTTCATCAACTGATCCCCAGTCCAGCCCCTTGTTGACCCATGATGCAAGTTGTAACGATGGGCTAGGGCGGAATGTGGGTGCAACTACCCACTTGGTGTTGCGGGGCTCCGTAACGTAAAACCACTCCCGCTGCCAGTGATTGGAAGTTTCGGTAAAAGAACCTTTTGTCCAAGGAGTGCTGGTTAGTTGGCTAATCATAGCACAGCCGCACTCCACCTGTTCCTCGTCGACTACCTTCGGCTTCACACTGAAGGTCTTGAGCCACAAGCCGAAGTGTGGGGGTATTCGGAGGAAGGCCTCGCATGTAATGATAAACGCCGAGACGTGGAGGATAGAGTCCGAGGCTAGGTCATGAAAATCTAGTCTATAATAAAACATTAGCCCCCGGACGAAGGGGTGAAGAGAGAACCCTAGCCCCCGGAGGAAGTGGGAGATGAATATGACCCTCTCGCCAGATCTAGGGGTTAGAATAACCCGTCCTTGAGCAGGAAGCCTATGGTGGACCTCCGCGGTAAAATATCTGGCAGCCTGAAGCTTTGCGATATCCTCCTCTGTAACAGAGGAAGCCACCCAGCAGCCTTGAGAGCTGGGTCCGGACATGATGGGGAGGCTTGAAACAATGAAGTTGAACCTTGGGTGCTAGAGCTCGAGGTTGGGAAGGCTGAGGAGAGGTTTGGCATAAAAGGACAACCCTTGGTTCCTTTGTAAAGGCCGCGGGTATTGAATGCCTCCTCCTAAGCCTAAGAACCTGCCTATTCCTAAGGAATCTTTCCCGCAGGACGGTTGGGTTACTGTCAGGACCCCGATCCTAAGTCACACCGATCTAGCATGTAACACATCATATCACTTTGCGGCCTCACGCACGGTATTCCCACGGGTGCCACCTTACCTGGCCCGGGACCGTTTGCGCCTTTTGGCTCACATATATGATAGTGTCGCTAGCATCCATATGACAAAGAACCCGGGCTGACATGGCTAGTCGTGAACCCAAAGTGGCACTAACTTACAGGGACAGGCATCCATGACCCAGCATCGAACGTGTCGGTCATCAGCGAGTGAATCCAGGCTGTAGCACTGGGCTAGCAGGACTCCGGTGAACCGGGCTGTAGCGGGCTAACAGGACTCCGGTATTCATCGCGTGACATTTCCCCGAAGGGACAGACACAGGAACGAAGAAGGACACATACCGGCCAGCCTAAGTGTTCCGGAGTAGTAGCAAGCTACCATGGCTCAGTGGAAACACTAGGAGACATTTCCCGGTAAGAGAGGCTACTAAGGATAAACAACTACATAGCCAGATCCCACACATACCAAGCATTTCAATAACATACACACAATATGCTCGATATGTGCAAATACAACATGGCATCACAACATGACTCTACGACTCAAGTATTTATTCATTAGGCTCCGAGGAGCGGGATATTACAAACATGGGTCTCATGACCCAACAATCAGAGCATACAAGTCAAAGCACATGCGGAAGCTTAACATGTCTGAGTACAGACAACTATAAATGAAAAAGGCTGAGAAGCCTGACTATCTACCAGATCCTGCCGAGAGCACAAGATCGTAGCTGAGGTAACAAGCTAAACGTCGAAGTCCACGTGGAACTACTAGTGAGACTGAAGTCTCTCTGCAAAAACATAAATTAAGCAATGTGAGTACAAATGTACCCAGCAAGACTTACATCAGAACTAACTACATATGCATCATTATCAACAAAGGGGATGGTGGGGTTTAACGGCAGCAAGCCAGCTTTGACTCGGTGGCTATCCTAAACTACGACTGCAAGTAACTCTTTTGAGGTGGCGCACACGAGTCCACATATTCACCATATCAATACACCACTATGGATCCGCTCCCGTCTCCCTGCGAGAACGCCATCCATAGCACTCGCGCTTATCTTGCGTATTTTAGGGTATCCACTTTCACTTGTCTATGAACTGATATAAGCAACCCAGAAGTCCTTTACCGCGGACACGGCTATTCGAATAGATGATGTTAACCCTGCAGGGGTGTACTTCTTCATACATGTTTCCACCACTTAGCGTCTGCACACGGCATGTGCTCGGCAAACTTCAAGCGAAAGCCGACGTGGGTGTAGACCACGACCTACCTAAACACTCAAGTCTCTAGTCCAGGTTTATCGCCTATTCGGGTTCCATCCATGAGGAGATCCGGCCGGAGTTTTGCTCACAGCCCCAAACGATGTGAATAGGGTTCCGTGACACCAAACGGGCGCCCGGTATACCCGGCCACGTGCCTACTGCATCACAGCCCACCCCTCCGGTCAGCGCTGTGCACGGCCTCCAGCATACTACAAACACCAGAAACTACTTGCAACTCCTGGACAGAGGACTTGGGTGAATAAGAAGTCGAGCGGGGTCATATTTCAGGGCCCAATATATGGTAGTAGCTGAATCATGGATCACAAACACATAACTCGGTTCCTAAGGACGGCTTCAATGAGACAACCCACCATGTACTCCTACATGGCCTCTCACCACTACCTTTACCAAATCGTGTTCACACACTTAGCTCACACACAGTAGGACATGTTCACACGCCTCTGATTCATCCCCGATGAATCAGACCTGACTCAACTCTAAGCAGTAGCAGGCATGACAAACAAGCATGAATGAGTAGGCACATCAGGGCTCAAACAACTCCTACTCATGCTAGTGGGTTTCATCTATTTACTGTGGCAATGACAGGTCATGCAGAGGATAAAGGGGTTCAACTACCGCAGCATGTAACAGTTGAATCGTTGTTGTCCTAATGCAGTAAAAGAGAGCAGGAGCGAGAGAGTAGGATTGTATCAGAATGAATAAGGGGGTTTTGCTTGCCTCGCACTTCTGAAGATAGCATTGAGTCTTCATTTGTGTCAACGATCACAATGTCGGAACAACGTCTACCGAGGGGGAACAACACCGGCAAACACAGAAGAAACACGATCAATGCAATGCACAATATGATGCATGCTATGACATGGCAATATGAATGTGTTTTGGGCTAATGCACCTAGCTATGATTTAAATGAAGTTGGTTTGAGTACAAGATTCAAATTCCAACTCCATATATGATTATTTAAATGCCCTTTATTTGTTTTGTCCAAAACAGAGGACAAACATTGTTCAAACATGCATGAAAATGGTACAGATGGATTCCTTGAATTTTTCTGATAATTTTTCATATATAATTTATTTAATTTGGAGTTACGGTTGAATTTCTATGATTTTTTGAAGTTTGGGATATTTTCTGGATTTTCTGAATTATTTTGAATCCAGAAAGAATTAATTGCGTCAGCCTGACGCCAGCATGATGTCAGCGAGTCAACGGCCAGGTCCAGGTCAAACCTGACGTGCGGGGCCACACGTCTGTGACACAGGAACTAATCCCGGTCAAACCCAGCGCTGACTGGGGCTTGACCAGGGGTGGGGCCCACTGTCAGTGGCTGTAGGTTGTTTAACTAGCTGGGTTAGCTCCTAATGACGGAGCCACGTCAGCTCCCGCCGGAGTTTCGCCGGCGACGACCTAAACTGCAGCGGCAACTCGCCGGACTTGAGCTGCGGGCGTCGGATGGATGCGCGAAGGCCACCAGGGGGTAGCCCGCGCTCGACCGCGTCTAGCTGAGCGATCGGAAGGCCTCGGAGTCGCCGGAGATGACGGCGGCGAGCACAGAAGCGGCAGCCGGAGCTCGGGCGAGCTCGAGGTCGAGGCCACAGCGGCCTTGGTGATGTGGGGTTAACACCTACAGTGTCTACGCGGTGCGGCGAGAACGTTGGACGCATGCCCGGGACCGAATGGTCACCGGAGCGTCATCGCCGGCGAGCTTTGGCGGCGGCGCTTGTCGGTCATCAAGGGGGCGACGGCTACGGCAATCAAACGAAGAGGGGAAGAGGGGGAAACGGTGGCGGAGCTCACAGTGGTACCGTAGGGATGGTTAGCGGGCTCGGGGACGTCCTGCGTGCGGCGGATCGACGGCGATGGTGGCCGGAGCCCGAGGTGGAAGACGACGGCGATGGCGACGTTGCTGGCCTCCCGGGGTCGCGTGCGTCGTGTGTGTAGCTCGACGGGGTCGGGTCGGAGCTCAGGGATGTGGAGAGGGAGCGAGGGGGTGGCTGTGGCCGTGGGGGAGCTCGTCGGCAGCGACGGCTGCATTCGGGCGAGTGAGAGAGAGGAAGCAGAGGAGAGGAAGGCCACGGGGAGAGTGATAGAGGGGTCGAGGGGGTTCGGCATCTCTGTGGCGTCGTCTAGGCGCATCGGAGAGGGGCCAGGCAGGCAGGGAGGGAGGAGGTAGCCGGCGCGGCCGTGCGCGTGCGAGCACGCAGCTGCTTCGGGGCGAGGGAAGGAAGACGACGAGTGGCTGCAGTGGTGGGCTGGGCCGCACAGGAGCTGGGCCGGCTGGGCTACCAGGTGAGCGCCAGGTAAGTCCAGGTGGGTTCTCTCTCTCTCTTTTTTATATTTCTGTTCTGTTTTTCTTTTATTTAATCTTTTGCCACTGTTTAAAAATCAAAATAGATTCAAAAATAGTACCAAATATCCTCTGGATATTTTTATGTTGCTGAATGGGCTGATCCAAATGCACATAAAATGTTCCAGGGTATTTGAAAGTATATTCTATACATATTATGAATATAACTCCAAATGCAACTAGAATGATGATTTAAATTCAGTGCTCAAAATATTCCTCAAAAATGTTCATTATTTTTTCTTTGGTGCAAAACCCTTGCCAAAATATAACCAACATTATTTAAGGCCATTTTAGAAACATTGAATGCATTTTCCAGGGTTCTTTGCCCCTCTTTTATTCAAGTTTTTGAGGCTTCCAAAATTCCTGAGTTCAAGTTTCAAAAATTTAAACATGATGCAAGCAAGATGCAAACACTAGACAGCACCAGAAGCTAGGGATGTGACAGTTACCCACGCTCGTATTGATGAAAATCCCGCAATTAGGGGACACGATCTCTGCTTCGACAAGATGTGTCAATGAAAACCACGCCCCGAAACGTGGAATGGCTGGATGGGAAACGGTTCAAAATAATGACCGAGAAGCATGATGTCACATTACTAAAGTTGTCAGCAGATTGGATTCGTGGAATATTATACTCTCTACGGCTGTGTGTTGCAGATCCGGATACGTTTGTTTCATCCGAAGACTGTTTTGGAGTTCGGAAGGAGGAACCCGCCTTGCAATGCCGAAGACAGATCTATGCGCCGGATACTTGGTCATTGAAGCCAGGTTCAGGGGCTACTGAGGGAGTCCTGGACTAAGGGGTCCTCGGGTGTCCGGCCTATTAGCCATGGGCCGGACTGATGGGCTATGAAGATACGAAGACCGAAGACTGCACCTGTGTTCGGATGGGACTCTCCTTGGCGTGGAAGGTAAGCTTGGCCACCGGATATGTAGATTCCCTTCTTTGTAACCGACCTTGTGTAACCCTAGATCCTTCCGGTGTCTATATAAACCAGAGGAGTTAGTTCGGGTAGAGGAGATTCGTTATCATAGCCATACAAGCTAGACCTCTAGGGTTTAGCCATTACGATCTCAAGGTAGATCAACTCTTGTAATACTCATATTCATCAATATCAATCAAGCAGGATGTAGGGTATTACCTCCATAGAGAGGACCCGAACCTGGGTAAACATCGTGTACCTTGTCTCCTGTTACCATCGACCTTAGATGCACAGTTCGGGACCCCCTACCCGAGATCTGCCGGTTTTGACACCGACGTGGACCTCGATGGTTGAGCTCCTCCTATCTCCCACCGTAGACCGAGGATTGACCTCCTATGACGCCACCACCACCCACCGACCGAGGATTGACCTCTTCTTTGGTAGCCGCTGCCTAGGCTGCCGCCACCATCTCTATGTGCAAAGCGGCTGTTTTTTATGGATATCCGCAAAGCGGTTGTTTACACGGTATCACTGTAACTCAATTATATGGATAGGGTAGTACATCACATACCGTTATGTAATGGAAACTATGTCTAACCTATGTTGTCTTCTCACACGGTTTGGTGCGGAAATCGTGTGTGACGTTGTAATACCTAACAGAAACGACATGTATAAACAGTGTGCCGCATACAATATATAGTGCCATAAGTAGTTCCCGACCGTTAGCTTATCCCCACAGTTTCCCCATTTCCCCTAAATCCCTACAAAGCCTCCAAATTCCCTTGCATGACACTGACATTGGGGGAATGCGGACGAGTGGTGCTAATTGTTTCAGTGCAGCTGCTCCTGCTCGTATAGCAACCACGACGGCGATTGCCGCCGAGCACTTGCCTAAGGTCATCAGAAGGCAGGTGTACTACGGATCTGAATCATCCTGTCACGTTCCAATCTATCCCGATCTTTTTGAGCATGTCAAATGTATAGCTCCTTGATGAATCCGTCCTGAATGACCCCCCCCCCCCCAGGAAAGCAATCTACTGCCGGAACCGGAGCATGACTCCAGACTCCTGCAACACGAGTTCGACTCCGAGTTTTGCGCCACCGACAAGTACCAAAAGTTGAGTTGTGTGCACGGGCACACTCCCGCTCGACGTGTATGCACGGGGATTTGACATTGGCAGGCGGTTTATCAGTTGCCCCTTAGAGGTTAGTGCTAACTTAATCATTTTACTTTCGTTAATGCCACCACTCATCCTGAATACTATTTAACATTGGCAAGGATATGAGTCTTGTGCCTTTGTTAACTGGCTGGATGAATAATGGCAGGGCAGGACTCGGAGTGTTATCACCAAGCTCGCAGATGATAATGTAAAGCTGAAGAAGAAACTGGCTGATCTGGAATGTACAATTAGTACGATGAAGCAAGAAAGAATCAATCATAGGCAACAGATGAAAGCAAGAGACAAGAAGGAACTAACATGTGTAGTTGTAGTTGTCACATTAGCCATGTTCTATGCGCTATTTGCAATGATGATTAGGGGTTTTCTTTGACAGTATTGCTAAATCACATCTAGATGTGCTCTAAGTAATGCACATCTCAGTCCTATGCCATTGATGTTACGCGAAGATTCGTGCAGATATTTTCCTTTGTCTTTTTTTCTTTTCCTTTGTAGTCTGATTATTACTGGCTTTATGAATAAGAAGAGCTCAATGTTTTGCTTGCCAAATGTCGTACTCCATTCGTACCAGTACCGGTGCATAATCCCAAAACTCATTCCTTCTTTTTGTCCTGAAAAAATAAACCAGCCAATAGGTGTCCTGCGCAACCCTGGGAATTTGGAGCGACTGGGTACAAATAATTGCGGTTGATTATATCAACGGTTAGATAATACGTCAAGCCCCGCCTCAATTAGAGTTTCCTCTTGTCTGCATACCCCACTTAAGTGTCCACCATCTTCATCGTCCCCGGAAGGCCGCGCTACACATTGGCACACACTCTGCAGCCATGTCGAGCGACAGCGAGGACGACAGTTCGGCCAGCAATCTGGCGCTCGATGATAGGTCAACATCAGAATCGTCCCGCTCGTCTTCCATGAGTCCGGCATCCAGCCCAGACCTTGATTATATCCGGATCATGGAAAGGACGCCGCCTCCGGAGTCATCACATGACAACCAGACGGACGAGGAGCCGTCGGAGTACAGAGAAGAGGACGACGATGCGATGAGGAGGAATGGTCGAACAAGGAGGAGGATGACGACGACAGCAAAGAAGATGATGACAGAAGCGGCGATGAAAAGCCAAACGTCAGCAGAAAGAAGTGTCCTCGCCAAGACGATGTCACGGGGCCATCCAACAACATCAACAACAACAAGAATAACAACAACAACAAGGACTAATTAAGCAGAATGTACATGTCTCTGTTTCCGTTCGCTCATATTAATTTGTTATCTTTGTTTATCCTATGAATCTCATCGCAACCGATTGGTAATACGTATTCGACAGAGATATTCTACATTATCACCCACAGGTTGGTTTATTGAACTGTGTGCCCTGACGAGCACACAATTCACAAAAAAGACCGTATGGGCTGTCTATAATGATCGCACACAATTTTGATTACCGACTTGTTTGCCATGTATCACACACATCTTGTTACACCAAATCGTTTGTGTTCACCTTGATCATCGCAAATAGTTCATCGAGCGAACTTTATGCCGTATATCACACACACATTGATATGGCTACCCATTTCTGTTGTTCTGTCTAATCGCAAATAGTTCGTATGGATCAATCGTATGCCCAGCATCGCACACACAACTAAAATCTGAACCGTGTTTGATGTGCCTGCCATCGCAAACATTTTGCACCTTTTTGATAGTTATTTTATACCACCGTTTGCGATTATTGCATCGCACATAGTTTTGTCGAAGGGTCTCTGATCGTAGTGTCGCGTTAGCAGCATCCTATAGTAGTGGGCCTACGATTTCATATTTAGCCATTCAGTACAATGCATCTTGCTATGTAGCCTCAGATACGTTAGATATGGCCCTAGTTAACCTACCGATAAATGGGTTATAGATATATTAAGTGAAATGTCTGAGTCAACGATTAATCCCTTATCAGACCCCAGCCTATATGGTACCAGCTACCGATATCCTAAACAGTGAGTGTATATAAGCCATGGGATGAAACTAACCATGATGGTAAACACATATGTTCTCAATATTGTCCTGTGTAAGTACATCTAAAGGCATGTTAAGCACAATAGGATAAACATCAACCAAATATATCCATGATAAAGAACATAATCTCCAAATGATAGCTTCATGGCAATGGTTTAAGCAAGCTAGTTAATAAAAGCGAGAAGTGGAAAGGTGTGTTATATTAATTGCAACAAGCCTAATATTTAAAAACAAGCAAACATAGTCATTCAAACTTGTATTGTGCAGGTCTAAGTACACTAGCTATTGTTAAATCAGTTGGAAAGGCGTGTTAAATACCCCCTCCAGTCCTTTTTACTCTCCATATAAGAATTGTTTGAAGTCATACTTGATAAAGATTGACCATATTTATATGAAAAAAATATCAACATCTACCATGCTAAAGTTATACAATATGAAAATTTAAGTCATGACACATCTATTGATATTGATTTCACATTGTGAATGTTGGTATTTTTTTTCTATAAAGTTGGCCAAATTTATGAGCCTTGACTTTAGACAAATCTTATATGCAAACTAAAAAGGACCAGAGGGAGTACAACATGCTTAACAACAACCAAAAATCATTAAATTGAACTGCACAGTTCATACTAGCACATATAGAACATCACATTGTGAATAACTGAAATAAACAAGACATACTAAGAACAACCAAAGATGGCAATTGAAACTGGACATATGCTAACTACAAACAACCGAACAACCAAAAAATGTAGAAATAAACAAGGTGTAATGCAAACGACCAAATATAGCAATAAATATTGGACGGGTTCTCACTACAAAGGGGGTTTGAGAAAACAAATCATGGGACTCCCTCGGTGAAGAGGCATGGCAAAACAAATCATGGGTTTCCTCACTTGTCACAAATTGGCTCCTCCTCCACTACAAAAAAAATACACTTCCGTGATGATACGTGTTTGTCACAGTAGGTCACGTTTTTTGTCATGCATGTACATCCATGACAAATTTATGACAGAATCAAGATAGTCATACCTGTGCTGTCGTAGAAGTGTTCCATGACATTACCAAAATTATCATCACGGAAGTGTCCACTTCCATGATGATAAATCGCGCGTCACATAAGTGGTTTCGTCAAGGGTGACCGACATGTGGCATCGACCGTAACGGAACGCCGTTAAGCTATCGGGTCGGGTTTTGGATCCGATAACCCGTTAACAGCCCCGACCAATGGGAAATTTCCACGTGTAAAATTCTTATTGGCTGGACGAAACACGTGTCAGCTCGTTAGTGGGTCAGATAGGCGCCTATGATATGACGACACGTGCCATGGCCCACAACTGGCCCATTTAGCTTACAAAGCCGGCCCGTTTGACTGGGTCAAAACTTAACGGGCTGGCCCATGAAAAGCCTATTAACGGTCTCTTCATAGTAGCCCATTTTACGACCCGTTAACTCACGGCCCGTTAGGCCCTAAAGGAAATCGGCCCAACAATGTCATGTGGGCCGTCGAATATAACACCATCCCATTTCACTTTCGGCCCATGTATGGCCCACGTCGTCTTTCGGCCCATATGAGGCCTTCGTATCTTTCGGCCCTTTACAGGCCCACGGTGACTCTAGCCCATGATGAACAGTAATTTTGTTTATACCCGTTAACGGCCCGTGATTTACAAGGTCCATTTCTAGCCCGTGTTAGCTTTCGGCCTATTGACGGCCCATACGTTCTTGGGCTCCTTTTCGGCCCTCGATTACTTCCGGCCCGTTACTGGCATGTTCCCCTAATGGGCCAAATTTAGCCCATGGCAAGAGTCGGCACGTTACTGGCATGTTCCCCTAATGGGCCAAATTCGGCTCATGGCAAGAGTCGGCCCGTTACTGGCATGTTACCCTAATGGGCCAAATTCGGCCCATGGCAAGAGTTGGCCCGTTTCTGGCCTGTTAACCCGTTGCGCCGTTTCCAGCCCGTCCTATATTCTGGCCCATTAACGATCTGTTATGCCTATGACAGAATTAAGCCTTTACTATCCTATGGCCTATTAACGGCATGTTACCGTGCTGGGCCAATACCAATTACGCCCGATTACGGCCCATGTAGACCCATTTATCCGACGGCCTGAGGCCCACCGATTACAGGCCCATTTATCGACGGCCCGTAGGAGACCCATGGATCCTACGGCCCGTATATGGCCCATGGTAGTCGCGGCCACTATCAAACCAGGGAAAAAGAGGACTAGGAAATAAATAAGGCCGAAACTAATGCTAGGCTATTAAGGTGATTGCACATATTACATCCACTCGGCATCAAAGATCGCCACCAGTGCAAATATAGGGAACAGCCTACACTATACAAAAATGGCTTGTTGTTTTCTTCAGCCGGTGGCTGCACGTTAAGAATAAATTTTGTATCGCACCAAAACAAATTACAACTATATAACAAAAGGAAGGTTGGCATAAAACTTAATAGTCTAGTAGATAAATGCACCACCAGAAGTTCAGAAGCTCAGTTCATTTGACCTCACTGTTACGTTTTCATGATGTATTGTCCGATGGAGCACCATAACCCTCTCCTTCATTTCCCCTAGGCTCCTGAACAACATAGCAAATGTCTGATAGTCTGGTTTCAAAACCATGCATATCTTGATGACATTGAGCAATGTTTCTCCTTGTTTCACAAAGGGTCTTTGTTAGGGAATGGACTTGTGTCTGGAGCGCAGATACAACATTGCTTTGAGCTTGCAGATCTTGATCATGAGGCACTTTGGACGATATTGCCTTAACAACCAACCCAGTATTACGCAGGAACGTGCTTTTGGCACTGTTAGTGGACAGGTACTGACCCACTATAGCAAGAGCTGACATTGCAGTTATAGTTGCCTTGCCACCTTCAGAAGGTGGCGGTTCCACCATTTTTTCCATAGCTCGCTGAAAAGTTGAGGTTTTACATTAGTAGTACCAGAACAGAAGATATTAAGGAGGCAGCAAAACCAAACAAAATAGCTTTGGTCTATATACAGAACTTATTCTGGTGAACCCATGTAAAATATTAGTTGTATTTTATTTCAAAATACATAATAAAACTAGGTTCCAAACATATGACCATGTACCATCGCTAATGTATTGTCTATTTCTTCACATTGTATTGAGGGCTAAGGATAAAGAGACGAAGTTTATAATATGGTAAGCATAGTATGACATCATTCATATCACAAAACAACTGAGAACAGACAAACAAGCAATTGTAACGTTGTGTGGGCAAGTCCAGCACAGAACTAGATTACGGGTCAAGATCAAAGGAACATCACTCCTCTCTTTTAAACCTTGTAAGGTGCAATGATACGCTAAGACAATTGTGTATAAAATTGAAAAGAGTAATAGACATTGGCTGCAAACCATGCAGTTCAAGGCACAAGTCAGAGTAAGTAGTAGTTAAAAGGCATGAGGATTAAGGACTTACAACAGCGGCTTTGACTGGTGTAGTCATGCCCTTCTTCTTGCTGGTGTGACAATCCTTGAAGATTTCCACAGCATTTGGTTCAGGTACTTTTTGGTCCTTGCGGGCTTTCCTCTGCATTTCGAACAAGTCAATATAGATCTGATAATATGCTACAGCGAAAAGAGTGAAACAACAGCTAATTACAAGAGCCTCGAGTGTGCAATATAGCTACGAGATCCTGTCGTCTATTGGAATTTCACTTTCGTACGGTTGGCCTTGTTCTTTGAACAGTTCACCTACAAGAAGATAGATTTGTGTGGCACATGCGTAAATAGGACTTCAACATGTGATATGATCACATATATATAATGTACCTGATACTTCTGATTAGACCAGTGTTTAACAAGGCCCCTCCAGTCTTCATTAATATATTTTCCACTGGAGATGTTTGGGAAAGTTCACTATTAGCCTTGCCTTCAAAGTGAGTTTTCCTCAAGTTATACCGATACTGTCGCAGAGCAGACTTGAAAACATGGGTGCAAGCTTGTCTGGGTGCATCATCTTGGCTATCCCACTTGAACCTCATCTGTTGAAAATTATGGGAGTCTCATTATCAACAACCTAGAAAGTATGGGACAGAGCAAGACGATATTACTAGTTTCCATTCATAACCATACTTACAGATAAATGGTCGAGGAAGGTGTTGAACTGGGTTTCGTCTTTGTCATTGCTGTACTGAATCCATGTTGGGAGGATACGTACATGACACCTAACAGCAACCGCTGCCTCTGATACTAACTTGGCTGACTCTGTAGCATCACGTGGCCTGTTTAAACCTGCCTAAAAACGGATCTCCATTCTTCCTCCTCTAGATTTAGTTAACCTATCGAGCATTATCCCTGATGTTTGTTTCCTCTTGCACCTAGGTGCTAGTCCAACAATGAACATAGGAAGTGTTAGTGTACATCAAATTGTGAGACTACATATAACGAAGCATGCAACCGTAACTTGACTCCAGCAACTACCTTCTTGCTGTTGAAGCTCACAAGGTACATCTGATATTGCCAACTCGTCTTGTGTCAAGAGTGCTTGAGAAGTAGTGTCATGTGGCAAGGGAGCTTCGGAACGTGGTGCTAGCTTAGTTGACACACGAGTAAGTCGTGCAGCTGGTAGTACTATGGTAGGTGTTGCAAGAACTAGGGCTGTATCTGCTTGTTTGGTGGCAGCTATTTGTTTCTGTTTGGCTTTTTTTGCAACTCGTGTAGCATGGGATGCCGTTTTTGTAGAATTTTCCGCTAGACTTTGACCTTCTATTGCACCATCAGTACCAGCAGAATCTGCAGGATTCATCCGCTTCTCATTCCCTGCCATTCTATGTTTCTTCCTCTTTCTCCGTGCCATGTTAAGTCAAGCCGACAAGAAAAACGAATTACAGTTTAGTTCTTCAGAACAAATTGATGCATGATGCAGACAAACTGAACTTTGATGTTAGACAACCACATGTTAGGAGGATGTAATATGTATGAAAAACAGGACGGAAGAGATAGCCAGAACTATGATGTGTAAACTAAGAAGAAGACATTTCACCAAATTAGAAGCAATGCAATGGAAGGTAGACACCATATGAAAGATGCTACAAATATCGCTCTGCCAAGTTAACAGTGTCTCATCATAAATGGCATTTAAACAAATGTGAAGCAGTACAAGAAATAAATCATATGCAAGATACAAACAACATCACACTACCATGTTAGAGGTCTCTCGTCATTAGTGCCATTGCATATTCACAGCATTGCATATTCACGGCTTATGATGTGTAAACTAAGGAGAAGGCATTTCAACAAATTAGAAGTAATGAAAGCTAGACACCATATGAAAGATGCAATGAATATCACTCTACCAAGTTAAAGCTGTCTTGTCATAAGTGCCATTTCAACAAATTAGTAGTACAAGCTAGAAAAGAATGTGAGATGTAACCTATATCACACTCCAAAGTCAAACGTGTCTTATGATAAGTGATTGTTGCAGGTTACACAACAGTAGTAATTTGATGTAAGAACATGGTATGATAGACAGATATTGTATGTTCTAGAAACAGGAACACGTGTCTTATTCAAGTATAATGTGTAAAGTAAGCAGATGGAATTCAACAAAATTAGAAGCAATACAAGCTATACATCACACATAACATGCAACCACATATAACAGTGCCAAGTTAGAGGGAGCACTGTGATGCTGCACTAGGGGAGACGTGCTCATCATAAACACAGCTTTGTTGAGTGTCTATGCATGTGTTGTCTTGGAAATCATCTTGGGGGTGTGGAGGAGTAGAAACTATAGAGGCCCTCCGTTCGGAAGGAGCACCTTTATCCGCTGCCTTGCTAACTTCCTTCCGCTTTATTTATTTTGAATTGTAAAGTAAAACCGACAAGAAAAAGCAATAAAATTCTCTCTTCAGAACTCATTCATGCATGATACTAACAATCACTACTTTGATGTAAGGCAAACACATGATACCAGGATGGAATATGTACGAAAAACAGGACGGCATGGCATGTTCACAACTGTTTGTGTAAACTAAGCAAAAACCATTCCAGCAAATAAGAAGCAATGCAAGCTAGACACCACATGAAAGATGCAACCAATATGACTCTGCCAAGTTAAAAGCGTCCCATCATAAATGTAATTTCAACAAATTAGAAGTAGCGCATGCTATAAATCATATGAAAGATGCAACTAATATCGCACTGCATATACTAAAGGTGTCTCGTCATGTTGATTGATGCGGGATACAAAAAAAACAATAGTTTTATGTATTGACATGCTTAATAGACAGATGTACTATGTACTAAATACAGGAAGGCATGTCACATTAATAGGTATAATGTATAAGCTAAGCAGACTAGCACATGCAGTTTAACCAGATTGGAAGAATTACAATCTAGACACCATATGCAACATGCAACCACATATCACGCTGCCAAGTTAGAGCAAGCACCTGCGATGCTAGTGTAGGGGAAATGGTGTAATCAACTACAGAGCTACGTTCACTATCTTCATCTAGCATTTCTGTTTCTTGAGAATCATGTCGGGAGGCTAAAGCTGCATTCTTTAAATGAGGAATAGTCCCCTTGCATGCATGCCTCGTCATAAGTGGTTGATGAGGGATACACAAGAACATTAGTTTGATGTAAGAACATGGTTAATACATAGATGTACTAGTATGTACCAAAAACAGAAAGGCATGTCATATTCAAAGGTATAATGTGTAAGCTAAGCAGATGCAATTTAACCAAATTGGAAGCAATACAAGCTACACATCCGGATGGAGTGGTGAGCATGATCATCTAGGACCTGAGAGCCTGGTGGGAGGCGGGCTGCTTCGCCACCATCACAGCTTTTTAGTTGGCTTCCAGGTGATGCCTATCTTTGCTGGGCTTGTCACTGGCTCGGCCAGTGCCCTGACTAGCTATTTGTCTTCTGGTGCTCACGGGATGATGGTTCATGTAAAAAAAATATCTTTCCTTATCTTACTGACTTTGGCCTTTTGAATAAAAGATAGACACCATATGGAACATGCAACCACATATGACACCGCGAAGTTAAAGCAAGCACCTGGGATGGCGGTTCATTGCGAGCGAGGTCATCAACTCCAGATCTATGTTTACCGTCTCCATCTGCTGACATTGCACCCTTTATAGCGATGTAACGTGTCTTGCCTACCCGCATACGAAGCTGGAGCGACTTCTCTCTTTTCTTTTTGGCTTCTCTCATGGCAGCAGAGTCTGAAATACCCTTGCATAAAAACACAATACTGAGAGTAAGGGTGAAGTGTGTGCAGAACTAGTGCACTGTAAAAGTAGCAGATAGCAGGTGGCTGAAAAATAAATGACAGGAGACATATGATAGCTTTACAACATTGCATGGCAAACAAAATTAGATTCTACTACGTATGATTTTGTAATATATGAGCACAGGAAATGCAGGTACTCCTCTAGCACACCACCACATGTGGTCATATCTAAGATAACAATCGACTGAAAATAAATAGGTCAGTCGATTTTTTTTAATGAACCGTCCGATCTATAAGGAACGGACAGATGGCCTTCGTCTACCTCCCGCCAGTCACTGTTGACGATCTTTCTTGAACCGCCAGCGACCACTGGCCCAGACCCCTGCCTCCGCCGTCCCGCCCTCCCATCGACCTCACACCATCGCCGTGCTTGGCAGCGCCCCCAGGCCATCCCTTTAATCC
The DNA here is from genome assembly GCF_018294505.1 of Triticum aestivum. Lineage (NCBI taxonomy): Eukaryota > Viridiplantae > Streptophyta > Magnoliopsida > Poales > Poaceae > Triticum > Triticum aestivum. The sequence continues at coordinate 230,909,736 of NC_057809.1, read as the reverse complement.
CGACCGACCTCTAGATCGGGCGCCAGTAGCTCTAGGCCGCACACGCCCCTAAGATAAACACTAAGGCGCTGCTTCCCCGGCGTAATAGGCGTACTAGCGCCTGTTATGACGGGGAATGCTTCCGTTAATTGGGAATCAACTGGCCAGAAATTGAAATTCAGGGGGGCGACGGACCTCTAGCTAAGGTGAAATAGTATATGAGGAGAAACCTTGTGCATCGCGAGTTACTAGGAACATCTAGTATCAAGAAGAAGCGGTCAACTAGTGTCTTTTGTGGGATGAATACCGTGCAAGCAGAGACGTAAGATTTGCACGAATAAGGGAAGAGGAGTACCTTTTTTGGTTGCCGGTGTGGTCACCTCCACATGTCGCGCCAATCTTCTTCTTTTTACCGGGGAAACCAATGTTCTGGAGGGTGCAGGCTTGGACGAACCCATGGCAAAATTGTTGACTGTGTTGCCGTGGCCGTATGTCGGCAGAGGGGTAGCAGATCCGAGGCGGCGAAGGATGGCGTAGTAGGAACAGCTCCGGTGCGGTGGAGGGTGGTGAAGTTGGAGCGGCAGCAGTGAGGCGCAGGACGGCGTGGTTGAACTGGCTCGGGTACGAACAGCTCAGCCTCGGCTTCAACTACTAGCCATGGAGCGCATTGCGGTTGAGGTTGCGGTGGACGACGACGTCGGGGTATTGGCTCCAGCATGATGGAGGAGGGCGACGGTTGATGGGTGGGATGGGGTGGCGAACGGAGGACGCCGGGGTTTTGCGGCTGGTGGAGAGGTAGTTTTGGCGCCCATGGAGTACGAATGGGGAATCGGACGGGTGGGGGAAACCATGTTTCGGTCTGGGACGCGCTTGTTTTTGGCTTTTTTGAACAGAATATGGGACACGCTTATTTGAAATTTGGGGAAAGTACAAACTTTGCCCCCCTCTTAAATTTCGGACCTACTATGAATCGGGGGTAGGATGGTAATCCCAGGTGACCCAAATAGTGGGCGGGAGCGATTTTGGCCGCGCGCATGTGTGCTTAGGCGGCCATTATGTATGAATGTTTTTCGGATGCAGTTGCGTGGCATCTAGATGAAGCTACAAACCTACCCCGGTTTAGACCTTTGGACATCGGGCCGGTAGGTTTCATGGGTCGGAGTTATTAGAAAAGTAATTTCCTTGTACTACCAAACATTGGTCTCACACGGTTTCGAGCGGGTAGAGGCTCTTTTGGCGCTTCGTTCGAAATTTTGAAACACAAGCATTCATGTTTAGAGTACTCTTCAACTATGAGGATTAACCTAAATAGACAATGTTATATTTGACCTTGTATGTTTGAAAACCTCATTAAATTATCCGCTTCTTTTTGAAATTTTGAAACTTGAAAATCCTATAACTACGACTATTTTGGAATGGAGGAACTAAATTTGAATCTATTTTGTACACGACTACATATGCTATTATGTACAAAATCAGAGCAAAGATTGGTTCCCAAATAATTTAGGTATGGTTTACAAATGCCATGATATCAAATTCAGATAATTAAATGGACTTCATGTTGAATTCGATTTTTTTAAACCACCTTAAGTTGAATTCAAATGTATGCTAGTTCATAGGTAGCTATTTATAATATCCATTGTGTAACTTTCGTATGTATAATGTGCTTTACACACACAACATGAACTATACTCACGTTTATATCCGATTGCTAAAGCGATTCATTGTCTGGAGTTCAAAATACTAACTATGTGGATCAATTGTGTCGAATAATAACATAGACATGCTCAAATTGATAGAATCTAGATGTCTGATGGATCAATGACCGCTCCTTACGTGAATTGCAAATATCATGATCCCATCCTAATATTTGGATACAATTTATATCTTTAATCAATGTGTAGAGCAGTCTTTTACGTGTAGTTTCACTCTCCATCGGTGGTCTCTCACACATGCTCACACACTCTCTCCCGAGGTGTCTTTCTCGCACACATGCTCTAGATATAACCCTCCCTCCCTCTCGTAACCATTTACAACTGTTTCCACTAACCTTTATCACAAGCACTCTTCCTCTCGCAAACATACACACACACAATCATCATTGACCCTTTCTATATACATGGACCTACCTACGTGTCTCATGTATGCACATTATCTTTACACCTGTCTCTCACGCATTGTCTCATACCTCAGATGGGGTTACCTTACTCCGAGAACCTAGGGTTACAAATCCTAGCCGGCTTTGTTAGTGGACACAGAGTCCTTCACAATTCTGCTATATTTGTCTTGTACGACTAGTCATCCATGGGTCTTCCTAAATGCGTCACGGGCCGACCAATGTGGCGTAGGACGGAACCGAACGAAGGGCCTCACCTCGACCCACCGTACCTCACGCAGTGACACACCCTCTGCCCCCACGTCTCATTATCTTCTCACACCCACACATACCAACACAAACACCACACACAGAAAATTTCTCCTGGTGCCTCTATTCCCTCCCCCCTTGCATATACACACACAAGGGAATGGAATCTCTTGTCGTGACGTCATATTCCTCTCTCTCTCTCTCTAGACCACTCTCATTTCTCATGCTATCTCTCCCATGCCCCCCCCCCATCGGCCCCTCTATCCATGCCTCTCTCGAATATGTAATACACACACATACCTCTCTAGGCCACGCCAAATGCATCAACTACACATTCACACATGTTACATCACGTACCCCATTGATCTAAAAAGCCCTCTCTTCACGTTTATTTCGCATACAACATTCCTTTTGAATAAAGTGTGGCCAAAAAATTATTTTAGAGTTTCTACATATATACAACATTACAAAGTTATATGGAGGAGTGCGAACGCTAATTTGCATTGCATGGTGCCCACAATGATATTTATTCCGCACTATGAATTTGTATATTTTTATACTATATACAAAGTTAGTCATAATAAAGAGAAACGATGAGCATCTCTCTCTCCATCGCATACCCCCCTGTATGCCCCTTTCACGTATGCACACAAAACTATCTCCGGGTCCTCTAAAAGTAAGCCCCCAGAAAATTCACGCATGTTTCATCTTTCTCTCGCGATATATGTAATGAAGATCATTGTATTTGAAGCGAAAGCACGATACGTACATTGGACTTCAGAATTCACTCATTACGGTCACCATTTACGTTTCGTGGTTATTATACAGTCACGGGCTCACCGTACAACTCTATATTTGCTCATTAAATGACTAGTTGACCAGTTAAACGCTCCACGTGGCACCTCTAGTGTTGCATCACATTATCTCACTACCATCGTGCCCAGTTGTCGACTTGTATCTACTCTACATCTACACTCTTATAAAATACACTCTTATAAAAGATAGAGTTGGTGATGATGGTGTGCCTGCCATCCTGCAATATAGGTCGTCCGATTTATATCTAACGGATAGGAAAGAAACTATGGCAATTTTGCAAAAAGGTACCCACACACCTCTTCACATTTGCAAATAAGGCCTTCCCTCATTCATCCTTTTCTCTCACAAGATAAACAAGTCATACAAATTCATCTTGATGTTACGTGCAACGCACGGGCATCTTGCTAGTAAGAATGAAAACAAACGACAAAAAAATATTTGGACGGTGGTTCGAAGTCATGACCGCGGGCACAGCGGACAAGGTGGCCTTGTATTGGTATGCTGAGCCGTCTGTTTTAACACACAGGAGCTGGTGTGGTGATTGTACACACACGCACGCATGCACATGAACTGCATCCACACAACACTCACACAAACACATGCACCCACCCACGCACACAACACTCACACATACACACGCAGCCATGCATGCATGCAACACTCACACGCACGGAACACTCACACGCACACACGCACGCATGCATGCACACACCAGTACACCACACGACCAACACACACTCTCACGCTCAAGTGCTCACCTACACGTGCATGCGCACACATCAAGCCCTGACAGACACATACACAACCAGGTGATTCCCACGCACGGGTTGGAGCCTTGTCGCGCCTGCGTAAATTTGTGTTTATCTGACCTTTTGCCTATGTGAACTGACAGGTGGGACCCACAAGGAACGTGGTCAATTTAACTAGTCAACATGACGCCACGCAGACTATTTGGCCGGTCAACAGAGTGCAATCCGATGCTGAACTATGAGCAAGTGACCGTATAATCACCGCAAAACGTATATAGTGACCATAATCAGCTTATTCTGAAGTTCGGTGACCGTATTACGCTTTTCTCTCTGTAGGCCCTCCAAAACTACATCTCTACACGTTCTCGCATGTTACATCTAACAACTATGCAATACAGAACTACTACTACTACTACACTCTAACACAATAAATCATATGTGTTTTTAGTTTTACTAGATATCATATTGTTACTTATAATTATTCGGTTTGCATACATTAAAATTGCCTTTGAAATGTATGGCCAGTATCATCTACCGCGCGGGAAAAATCCCGCCCTTTCCTGTTTAATCGGGTTTGTATCGATGGATCGTGTGAAACAGCAAAATTGTAGTACTATACAGTACAAGTGACAGTTCACTTGGCCGTCGTGCCGTCTACTCCTCCGTCGTAAGAGTGGAGCACTCGCTTTCATAAATCTTCTAGTCCCTTTCGCCGACATGTGGGACATCAAGCTACCGGGTCCACGTGCCATACTAGAATACAGTGCAGAGCAGCCGGGGTGAAGCACCCCAGTCATGGTGTCGGCGTATTAATGAGCAATGAGGCGTCAAATCACAAAGCTGCACCTTTCCCGCAGTTAAGTTGGAGGGACGAAGCAACCATCATTTCACTCGTTCCTGAATCCGCTTCTCCCTCATCTTCTTCAACTTAACCACATATTACTTCTGCCGTTGTTCTGCCTCATGTGGGACGCGGATCGGCTTGGTAAAGCACTGACACGTGGGACCGCATGTTAGCAAACCACCAGGACAACATCCTCTGAAAATAAGAAACCTCCCCCGCCATCCGCGCGGCAAAATCACCTCCTTTTTACTAATCTTGATTCTATAATTTTTTAGATCAATATAATTGAGATTTGTATAGATAGCACACAGGAACCAAACCAAGTGGTACGGTTAAGGGCATCCACAATGTGTAGCCAAATGTGAAAATAGCTTTTGGCATCATGGGAACCATTGTGGACGGTGTTGCCAAAGCCAAAAAGATGGAACCGAAGCTCCCTGATTGATTGATTGAAGGAATAGAAAAATGCAACGTCTCTCCTCTTTCTCCCATGCTTGGACGCATGTAGTATAGTATAGAGCACAGAGTCTACTCCCCTGTCCCTTCTATCACAAATCACAAAGCAGTGAGGCGTCAAATCACAAAAGCACGGATGAAGCAACCATCATTTCACTCTTTGCTGACTCCGCTTCTTCATCGCCTTCTTCGAGAAACCATCTCACCGCACTAGTACTCCTAGTGGTACTCCCTCCGGTCCTTTTTTGTCTGCGTCTAAGAAAATTTCGTTTTCCCCGCAATGCTCTACGCATTGGCATTTTTTCGCTACTCTTTCCAACCAGGCTCTCCATCCCTTTCCACCGCATGCATGCCTGCAGTAATCACATCTCTCTTTCCCATGTGCTTCGCATCTTCCCAAGGCAGAGAGAGCTGCTTGCATGCAAAAACAGGAGAGAGAGCGAGAGGCGCATGCGTGCAGAGAGATGGATAAGGGAGAGAGAGAGACGACATGCATGCAAAGTCTGAGCCAATCTCGCATGCAACCAGGGTCTCCTCAGATGAATCCAGGGGCAAAACAGTCCATTTTTTTGCTAATTGCTCCTCTTCTTGGTATACGGGCTGGACCTTAGACGCAAAGAAAAAAGGACCGGAGGGAGTACTAGTAAAGGACTTCCTGGATGCAAATAAGGTGGTTGTCTCGGCTTGCAGGCGGCACTTGCGAAGGACTTACCGTGGTCTCCCTCAATGGTGTTCTCCATCGAACGCACTTCGCCAAACCACCAAAAAAAGATATCGTCGACGTCACCGCAATGGGGAAGGAACTCAAATATAGTTACTACCTCCATTTTTTGTACACAAGGCCAGTATATCAAAATTACAATTTGCAAAGGGCCACTAACACTAATCGAGGCAAAATTGATGGGGTTAGCAACCAAGGACATTAATATCCCCTGCATGCATGCGGAAGTGAGAAGGTTGGTTTGCATGGTGCTGCATTAATCAAGCGATGAGGAGTGAGATGGTTAGCTCTTTTGTCTTTGGAGAAAAAATACGCATTAATTGACATGTGAAACGAGGATTTGTATCGATTAAATCCCGCGAAGGAAAACCCCGCCTTTCTTTATTAACACTAGTACTCCTGGTACGTACGTACTTATCCTGTTTGGGTCTAGGCCTTGCATTGCCAAACTTCGCCACACATTTTTGCCAAGCTTGCCTAAAGTTTTCAAAATGAGAAGGAGGTACACTTCCGCACGGCTGTCGCGGTCGCACCGCACCCTCACACGGTCGCTCCTGCACGCCGCGGTCGCACCGCACCCTCACACAGTCGCTCCTGCACACCGCAAACCCAACCAAGGGAACGCACCCTCACTGACACGTGCTGTCGCATGTGAACAAACCAAACTCAGCCATCCTATCGCTGACACATAATTTTTGTTCATAGAGTATGTTTATCCAACCGCATGTTGGGGAGTATCCGTACGGCCCGTGCGGTGGTCTGTTGGGGAAGAAGAAGAGGTGAGGAAGAAGGAAAGAAGGGTTAGGAGACGTAGGATATTCATCCAACCGCCTGAAATGGTAGACTGGCCCAAGTCAGGCGACTTGCATAACAAATATATGTTTTTACACAGCAAAAGATCCATAAAAACAACAACATAAAGAACTATCACTGCTCGCAAAAACAGACGGCCTCGTCGTCTTTGGCTGCCGGCGCGAACCAGCCATCGCTGCCGACGTGTGTCTCCGCACCGTGGTTGTCCTCGGCCTCCAACTACTCGTTCAAGTGGAGCGTGCGGGCGCTCTGCACGGACGAGAGCACAGCCCGGTTCAAGTCGAGGACGTTCGGTTCCGCCTGCAGGAGGGCCTCGATGGCAGCGGCATCCGCGCGCTCCGCGTCGAGTCGAGCCTCCGCCGCCTGGTTCAAGTACAGAACGTTCGGTTCCGCCTGCAGGAGGGCGTCGATGAGAGCGGCATCTGCGCACTCTATGTCGAGTCGAGCCTCTGCCGCCCGGTTCAAGTCCAGGACGTCCGGTTCCGCCTGCAGGAGGGCCTCGATGGCAGCGGCATCCTCGTGCTCTGCCTCAAGCTGAGCCTCCGCCGCCCGGTTCACATCCACAACATCCCGTTCCGCCTGCAGGAGAGCCTCGATGGCAGCGGCATGCGCGCGCTCCGCATCGAGTTGAGCCTCTGCCTCCCGGTCCTCCTTTAGTATTGCCATGTTGAACCGCTGGTCCGCCTGCACCATGGGGGACTCGGACGCTGGCACGAAGTCAACGTCCATCGTCTCATACCCATTGGGGGCCTTCTGCGCCACGACCTCCGCCATGAACATTGGATCGGCTTCCTCCTCCTCGTAGCTTGGCTCCAGAGAACTCGAGGATTGGACCGCCGCAAAGCGACCTTGGGAACGGAGGTCTGTGGCGCTGACAGCCGCCGCAATTTCTGCGCGGCGCTCCGGCGTCAGCATCTTGTAGTAAGTGATCTTGCGGCGCACCATGGTTTTCCGGTGAACTAGGTGACGCTTGATGCGGGCTCGAGGATCGAAAGGTGGGGGAATGGGCTGGAGATTTGGTGTGGTTTTAGGGCATTGGCTGGCGTAGGCCGAGCAGCGAAGGTTCTGGTGTGAATAGTGGTTCCGGTGACAGTCGGTCAATCGGTTCTGACTGTATATCGCTCTTGTCGCGTTCGCGTTGCAGCCCGGCACGCTGGACCCTCCACATCGCTCACCGAATGGAACACGCTTCGTCTTGCATTTTCGCTCGCTTGTGGGACCGCAGTTGAGAGCAAACCGACGTCCCTCCCCCTCCCCCGCCCACGTCATTTATTATACCACCACTCCCTCCGTTTTATGCGGAGTAAATAAAAACAGAGGGAATATACTATGGATGAGGATCCCCTGACGTGGCCGGACCCATTGAGTAACTGACATGCGGGGCCTAGCAAGCATGGGGTCCGCCAGTAAGTGACTGAAAGGGAGGGTAAGGCAGGGATACCTACATCATAGGATCCACTTCCACTATACTACTTTGACCAAATGTTAGAGTAATAATATATGACATGCAACTTACACAAATGTTAGAGTAATAATATATGACATGCAACTTACACAAAGCATACAGGGTCTAATGCGTTTTTCGAGGCTAACTTTGACCAAATGTTAGAGTAATAATATATGACATGCAACTTACACAAATCATACGGTCAAATTCGTATGTGAAAGGAGTTTCCAATGATATAATTTTCACATTATACATCTCATGTACTATTAATCTTGTCAATAGTCAAATTGGAAACCATCTCGAGTACAAATCTAGGAGTACGTACGAATCTAACAATATTGAATGGGCGTTGTTGAATGTTGATACCTTTTTGATCAAAGTAGAGATACTTTGACTACACGTAAAACTTATATGTAAACTAGAAAGGATAGGAGGGAGTATATTGTACGTTCAAAAACGAAACGAACATTGAATACCCTTTATATATGATTTGCGGATGCTATGATCACCGGTTCAAAATTTTGAATCCACCTTAGGTATCACGTGCCCCCACTCGTTCACTCTCGATTTCATCTCGGGGTCCGGAGATCTATTGAAAGAGGACTAGGGTGGGTACATGTGAATGATACTCGGCGGAATGTTCAAATGAGGCATGCAGGAGGATGGACTCGACTGGTGGGCGACATGATCGATGGAGAAGAGGGTTGGAGAGGAATGAGAAATAAGCAAACGCCACATGATTATACTTGAATGGCTCAAATAAACAATAAGTTGTCTCGCTTGGCCTACATAGTGAAAGGCCTAATGCGCAACGCGGAGCACTGATCCTCGAATATGGTCGGGAAAACAGGGAAACCGACATGTGTGGCACACCCGTCGGGACGACGTAGCGCAGACTAGTCCAATGGAGGAGCTGGCCCATGACCTCCTCGCCACCGAAAACCGTTCATGTGGGTCGTTGGGGCCAACAACAGGGCGCAGCTCCAGCACCGCCTCTGGACACGGTGACCGTGGTGAGCGACACGCTCATATCGTAGCTAGACACGGTCGGTTTCAGTGTGCCGAGGGTGGCGTTAGTGTTGTGGCATGACCAATGGTATGTTTGGTTTGTTCCCAAGGTTGCCCCATCAAAGCATTGGGTAGCCAGAATTTTGGTTGAGGTATTGGTTGCCCATGATTTGGCCGACATTGGCAAGAAAAATGAACTAGAGTTGGCTAGAGTTCATTGGCATGCCAAAGAAATGGCAACCATCCAAACAAAGACCAATCTTTGGGTCATGACCAGAATTTTTGTTGAGGTATTGGTTGCCCATGATTTGACCGACATTGGCAAGAAAAATGAACTAGAGTTGGCTAGAGTTCATTGGCATGCCAAAAAATGGCAACCATCCAAACAAAAACCAATCTTTGGGTCATGACCAAAATTTTGGTAAGGTGCACTTTGTCCACAATCCAAACACACCCCAACACCCGGCTCGTTGAGGATGCACGGGGCGGCGCGACGCATCCGCGGAGTGGTGTAGCGCGGCCAACTTCATCCTCTGGACCTGAGACCATGCCGGGTCATCTTGATTTTTCAATGACATGCGGGGATCGCATGTGAGCAAAGGGCATCTCCAACGTTGCCATGACCGCAGCTGACTACCCTGGCACACCAAAACCCTTGTCCCTCGCGCCGTCTCGCGGTGCATTCCCAGCCGGCGCCAGCTGCCCGCATTCATGTCGTTCATTCATATGTCGTCGTTAAGAGGCTCGGTGCCTGAGGAACCAACTCCGGCGACTTAATGACGCACCCAAACGCTTGGCCTCACCGGAATGCGCTACTTAAAGTGGCAACACCAAGCTAACCTCCACACCATAGCGCATCGTCCTCCTACCTGGCACCACATCCGCCATGACCGCAAGTGCGAACACTCTGCGGGAGAGCTTGTCTTCGGGGATGAATCTCAAGGTCGCCGCCCTCGCTCAAGTCGCCTCTCGCGACGCAATAGCGGCGTAGCCGGACGTGGACACGACCGCACAAGCGGTGGCCACGCTGGCGGCCGACGACGGGAGCACCGTCAGCCACGCGTCCTACTTGCCGTCGTCCAACGTCCGGCACCGCCGAGGTCGGAGACTCCTCCGAGGATGAGTAGGGCATGGGAGGCGGCAGGGCATGGTGTGCCAACTGGCCGGTCTGTATCCCGTGTTCTACTCTTCCTCACCGGAGACCGCACCTTCACTTCACGCGTCTTGAATCCCGCCCCCGTACATAGAGATCACAGATGGAGGACGTCGGTCGCCGCCGTAGAATAGGTTTAGGGTCGGGTTTCTTTTATTTTTCTGTCCTATAAAAGTTCGAAATATAATGAAAATCTGCCATGTTTGCATTAATCTCGGCCGGTGTATATGAACTTTCACAATAATATACATATTGTAGGAGTACTAGCAAGATGCCCATGCGTTGCACGGAAGATCAAGATCTTGTGGGAGAAAAGGATGAATGAGGGAAAGCCTTATCTACAAATGTGGAGAGGAGTGCGGGTAAATTGTCATAGTTTCCTTCCTATCCGTTAGATATAGATCGGACGGCCTATATTGCAGGATGACAGGCACACCATCATCACCAACTCTGCTTTTTATTGAACCGAGACAAATCTAACATGCGAACTAAAATAAACACATAAGGTCTATACATACACAAATTATCTTAGGCACTCCAATAGTACGTCCACTACACATTCACGTGTTTCACATCTTTCTACATCTATGGGAACCTACAAAAGGGTTAACGTAAATTGCCTCTCTCTCTCCTCTCCTGATTTTCATGGTGGTGGGCCCGTCCCTCCCCCAATCTACAATCAACAGCTCACACATTTCACATTACGTTAATTATGTAACTGGGATTACGTAGGTGTAGCATTACTCGTCCTAAAAAAACCAACTAAGCCAACCTCCCAGCATATCGCGCGGGAAAAGACCCAGCCGCGCCGTTTTAGTCGGGATTACCGGATTACTAGTAGTAGTATCGATGGATCGCGCGAAGCAACAAATTTTTTTTTGAGGGGGCGAAGAACCTAGTTTAAAAGGAAAAAAGGCGGTACACTCACAGCACTCCTGTCGCGGTCGCATTGCACCCCACACACGTTTAGTCCTGCACACGGCTCACACAAACGGAACGTGCTTCGGCTTGCCTCTTCACTGACACGTGGGACTGCACTTGGAGAAACCGACCATGCGGCAAACTCCCCCCGCCCACCGCACGAAAATCCTCACCCCCCCACACCCAAAAATTCCCCCCCAAATCTGATTCAACCGCCCTTCGGCCAACTAGCCAATAATATTCCCCAAACCCCCCTCCCCCATGTCCCCCTCCACTCCATTCGCTTCGCCAAAGCCGCCCTCCCCGCCGCGTCGATACGTCGGCACCGCGGTTCGGCGATCCTCTCGCTCCCATAGTACGCTCTCGTAGACTGCCGTCCTCTAGCCGTGCCGCCACCTCTAGCTACGTTCTTGTGGAGGCGCACGGCGGTCAGCACCGCCACCGCTGGCGATGTTCGTGTGGAGACGCACGGCGGTCAGCTTCTCCCACGGTACGCGCATTCTAGACTAAGGCCCCGTTCATGTCAGTGTAGCGCTGAATGTTAGCTGATAGACGCTGTTAATCTCACTGTTTGCCGAAGTAGTTTACTGTCAATATGCTTTGCTTAAGAAGCTTCCTTGCCCTATTCTGCACTCAATCTGCTTAGCTGAGATGGCATGCCACGGCCGATTAGTTGCTAAAGTATCCTGCCATATATTTATTGTGACGTAGATTGCCATGGTCTAGTAGCCAATCTGTTAGGTGAAATAGTTCTACACCGTTTTATACTCGATCTTTGTTGCTGCGATGGCCTTCGATAGTTTGATGGCTGTGTGCTCGGCCTCATTGACTACTGAAACAGCCTGCCATAATTTGGCACTCAAATCTGTTTTCTGAATTACCTTTACATATATTTCGTTACTTAGATCTGCTCGTCCAAATATCTTGCCATAGCTTTAGACATCGACCTAGGTATTTTTTTTCTAGACTTCATAAAAAAGCATATATGTTTTTCCTGTAATATCTAGTAGAAAAACTAATTTGTATGTCTAACAGATGGATAGGACTTGGATAACTTCTGCTCGAAGATTCTCCGCTGCATATGTCGAGGGGGTTGAAAACTTCATGAACTTTAGCAGAGCTGAGTACGGTGGTCCAAAATCAGATGTGCTCTGCCCGTGTAGCAGTTGTATGAATTCAGTTACAAGACCCCAGTCAACTGTGCAAAATCATCTACACTTGTATGGGATGTCAGTCACATATACTAGGTGGGTTCATCATGGTGAAGTTGTGAACGTCAATGTTATTGACTATGTGGAAGAAGCGGATCACCATCTTGATCTGCCTGATGCTCTGGTGGAAGAGGAGGAGGAGGTGGTGGTGGCGGAGCAAGTGAGTTTGACCAACATTGAAACAATGCTACGGAATGCTCGTGCATTCCGTGAACTTTCACCTGCAGAAGTAAAACGGTGGGCCCGCATGTTGGAACAATGCAATGTTGTTGTCACCCCAGGAAATAAGTTGTCAGTATTCTCAGCTATGGTCACCTTTCTTCAGGTGAACACATCTAAGTGGATGACCAACAAATCATTCGATGCGATGTTGGCTGCTTTCCGCAAATCTTTCCCAGATGCGTCTGAGCTGCCACACACCTACAGTAAAATGAAGAATTTCCTTCGTGCAGTTGGAATTGGATATGATATGATCCATGTTTGTAAGAATAATTGTGTTCTGTTCTGGAAGGATTATGCCAACTTAAGTGAATGCCCAAAATGCAAATCATCAAGATGGAAAGATGACGATGCTGTGAAGAGGATTCCTCATAATGTTCTGAGACATTTTCCAATTACACCAAGATTGTAGAGGATGTTCCATGATGCTGAAACAAGAGAGGATGTACTGTGGCATTCTAGGAACCAGGAGTACAGAGATCATAATGTAATGAGCCATCCATCTCACGGTAGTGAGTGGAAAATCTTCAATGATAAACACAAAGGGTTTGCTGATGACCCGAGAAACATTAGACTTGGCTTAGCTTCAGATGGATTTAACCCATTTGGCCACCAGAGCGCCACATATAGCATGTGGCCAGTGCTTGTTATCCCTTACAACATGCCTCCAAATGTCTGCACATCGAGAAAAATATATGTGACAGCATTATCGGCACACTTCTTAATATTGAAGGCAAGACGAAAGATACCTTAAAATCTAGGATTGATTTGACACACCTGGGTATCAAAAAGGATTTGCAGGTGCAAGATGAAGGTAAACCACGGGATATGGCACCAGATGTGTACCTCTTGGACAAGGTAAAAAGAAAAGAATTCTACGAGGTCCTGTCACGTGTGAGATTCCCACATGGATTTGCTTCCAACCCTGAAAGGAGAGTCAGTGCAGATGGAAACAAGGTACAAGGGTTGAAAACTCATGACTGCCACGTCCTACTTCTAAGGGTTTTACTTGTTATCCTTAGAGGATTGGGCCGCCCTAACTTATACAGAGCAGTTGCAGAGTTGGGACAATTCTTCAGGGAACTCTGTAGTAGGAATATCAGGATAGATGCTTTGGAGCGTCTTAGAGACAAGATACCAACTATCATATGCGACCTTGAGAAGATATATCCTCCAGCCTTCTTTGCTGTGATGGTGCATTTGGCTGTTCATCTACCTGATGAGGCACTACTTAGAGGTCCAGTACAGTATGCCTGGATGTACCCTATTGAAAGGCGGATAGGCACTTTCAAGGGCTATGTTAGGAACAGAGCTAGACCCGAGGGCTCCATTGCAGAGGCCTACATTGCTACAGAAGCGTTGACATTCTGCTCAAAATACATTGAAACAGCTGATCAGCTCAGCAAAGAGGTGGGTGAAGACAATCCCAGGCTCAGTGTTTTCGATTATTCTGTTCGAGTTACAGGGAAGAGTTGAGAAGAGGACAAACCTAAAGATTTGGACAAAATGGTTTGGTATGTGTTGAATAACTGTCCTGAGATACTACCTTATATCAAGTAAGTGCAGTACTGCAGCTTATACATCGTAATCTACTAAACTTGCAGCACATTCTTATATATTTAGATGTTTGACGCGATCACTATGTTGCGCAGCATCTACAAAGAGGAGTTACTGCCGCAAAATCCAAGAAACATTGAGAAACTGGTTATGGCAGGATTTGCGAAATGGTTCAAGAACCATGTAAGCTTTTGAAGTGCACTGTCAGTTTTTTTAATATATTGAGTACATAAGATGATCAGCTTGTCTATTTTCTAACCATAGGTTAAGAAGATGCGGGAGGATGGGCAGGCAGTTGATGATGCCCTTTACTCACTAGCAATGGGCCCTGATACTTGGGTAAGACATTATAAATCTTGCGTTGTTGGAGATGTGCGCTACAACACCCTTGCACGAGACAAAGGCAGGAAGACACAAAACGGTGCCATCATGAGCACGGATACGTATGACAAAGAGACAACTGAAATGTATGCTAACAAAACAGACATTGTTCAGTTGCAGTATATCTCCAGTTTCGAGGATCATCGTTGTGTGGTTCTGTTGTGCTGTCATTGGTATTACCTATTTTCCAGGATCACAAAACCCAGAGCTGATGATTATTTCAAATCCATCAATGTCAAGGCGGCGTACCAGACCAACGAGCCTTTTATTTTGGCAAATCAAGCAACACAGATATTTTTCTTGGAAGACACATTTGCACGTAGCGATGACTGGAGAGTATTGCAAAGGTTTGAGCGAAGGAATTCGTTTAATGAAGTTGCACAACAAGATGATGCTTACATTGCTCCTGATGTACAAGATAACACAGATGTTCCTAATATCTTTGAGAACCATCACGTCAATGACGCCGGTGAAAAGATTGTCTGTCGTGTTGTGGACATACAAGAGTTGATCAAGAAGAAGCCAACGTTCGAGGACGTTGAGGACGAAGAAGAAGATGACACTGTGTGGAATTACGATTCAGACTGATACACATGGCGAAGATGTTGACGCTGCTGCTGCGCATGATGATTACATTGCTTTTGTCGTATTTGCCTATCAGAAGACGTTTTTTATCTAGTATGTGAAATTGTGTTTACTATGGCAACTGAAACCTGATGAACATGTTTAGTATTTTGCTATGAGAACATCACTTGTTATGTATGCTGATTTGTGTTTGGTGATTGTATGACAACTAAAACATGATGACATTTTTGTTTAGTTGTACTCATATTTGGCTGTGAAACTTGAATTTTATGACATAGTTTGTTGTTGGACTGCAATTTGCTCGACGTCTTTGAATGAGAACAAAGCTGACCTGACAGGGCCTCTGCTATTTATTTATTTATATGAGCAAAAGGGGATACCCCCTGATTTCCTTAATAGAAATCATTAGATATTCACAACACTATGCCCAGCCTGCTACACAGGTTTCATTCATTACTAGTTTCAGCAAAGTGCTCATGTCCTAGCCACTGAATACATCACGAGTGCTACATACACTGCAAATAAAGATACAATCATCCTACAGAGCACATTGATTTTACCCATTATCTTCACAAGCTCTTTCATCTCCTCATTGTTGTCAAGGCCGTTCAGCAGCTGTTGCTTGGCCATGATCAGCGGAACTGCATCTTTAACCTTCTGCGCTGCATCTTCCTCTTCTGTCGTTCCTTTAGTTACTTGTCCAACACCCCAACCTGCTGGTATTGGAATTCCTCGGCTAACCAAATAATCAGCGTAGTTGCATTCCCCCACATAAGAAACTTCCCAGAAATACAAATCACACGAATCTTCCCTTTTCTGCACGAATCAAATTGGAAGATCATTAACCAAACTATTAAAAAATCAGCAACTGAAAGCAGCAGAACAACACTTAAACATGGTCAACAACCGAGAGGAATAAGGAGATGACTGTACATGGTGAGGATGACAGTAGGGACCCAGCAGCGCGCGCAGTAATTTTGTTTTTTCGGGATGGAGAAGGGTATCAACTGGGTTGTGCGGGACCCGTGGTCCGTCTAGCCCAGGCTTTTATTTCATAAGTTTAGCACATGACCAGCCCAGTTTGTTTTTTCCTTTCTGAAAATGGCTAGCCAGCTATTTTGTTTTTTGCAGAATAACCAACGTAGGCCTACTTGCTTTTCTACGCCCTACTGGGCCGGAAATCTTTCAAGACGAGGAGGGATGCATTTTGCCCAGAAAATGGGCTATAAGTAATAAGAAATGGGCTATAAGTAATAATAAATGGGATGTAAAATGAAAAAATACAAAAAACAGGCAATTAATTCCAAAATACTGTTTTCTTTTGGATTTTGATATTTTAAATTTCATTGTTTTCGTGCGGGTAAAATTCCATTGAATTTAAATTAAGGTATATTTAGATTTAAAATTAATTTGAATCTGGCTAGAAATTTCGGGTTGTATGTTGTTTGGGACAGATTTGGAGGCTGACTTGTGGGTCTACTAGGTTGATGTGTACTTTGGCTTTGTCAACTTAGTCCACAAACGATTCTAGCAGCAGTGACCGTTGGATGTTAATCCAACGGCCATGCTACTTCTTCAATATCTGATCTTCTTGCTCCAGCCGCACAAACCAGCTTCGGTGGGACTGCCTACTCCCGCCTCCCGTGGCCGGCTGTGCTGCCGCACAGGCCGCACCGCCCCACCCTACTTCATTGCTGGCCAGGCCATTCTTCTACTCATCCACACCTCCTATTATTTTCTGGCAACGGCAGCCGGACCAGTAAACCCTCGTACTCCCCACCGTGTGGGCAACCATTGCCGAGTCTTCCCCGGCTCCGTGTCGTTCCCTTCCTAGGCCTCGCCGTCGTCCACCGCCATGGTGCTCTCGGCACGCCCTGGTCAACATGGTCAACGAACGACATCCATTGGCCATGGACTGTACACACAAAATAATGATTCCTCCACCTGACAGCTGGGACCCACTAGAAGGGCCTCTGTATTTCACGAAAAAAACGTTCCCCCCGCTGACATGTCGGACCCACCAGCTATATCTTCGCACGCAAGGAACTGCCTCCTTATTACGCACAAAAAAATGAATACCCCCTACTAGCTGGGACCCACCATTGTGCGAGGCTGACTTGTGGGCCTACTAAGTTGACGGGGATGGAGGGCTTTGTCAACTTAGTCAATATGAACGATTCTAGCTCCAGTGACCGTACGATGTCCATCCAACAACCGTAGTGCTTCTTCAACCTCTGGTCTTCTTGCTCCAGCCTCCCAAAGCAGCGCCGGTCGTGCCGCATGCTCCTGCCTCCCATGGCCGGCTGTGCTGCAGCGGAGGCCTCACCGCCCCCTACTATTCCCACCGCTAGCCAGGCCCTGCGACGACGGCGGCCTCACACCGCTGCTGAACCAGTGAACCCTCGTACTCCTCTTCGCGCGGGCTTCCACTGCCGAGTCTTCCCCGGCTCCGTGTCGTCCCCTTCCTAGGCCTCATCGTCGTCCACGCCGTGGTGCTCTCCGCGTGGCGTGGTCAACGTGGTCAAGGGACAACTTCCATCGGAAGAGTACTGTACGTGGAGAGGTTGACAGCTGGGTCCACGGCCACAGCCCAGTTTATTTTTGATTTGCCAAGTAAGTCGCTTTGTCAAGCCTGTTGGGCTGCAAATCTTTCAAGACGAGGAGAGCTTTCATTCAGCTGGCCGGTAAAATGGCCCATCAGTAATGAGAAATGGGATGTACATTTTTAAAACACATCAAACCGGCAATTAGTTTCAAATATCTTTTTTTTCATTTCAAGATTTTAAATTATATTAATATTTATGCGTGGAGAATTTGTTGGATTTTATATTGATATAAATTTATTTTTAAAATCAGTTTGAATGTGAGTCGAAATTTCGGAATTAAAAACAGTCCGGACCACACCGAAATATGCAAAATTTCGTATAATTTTTTAACCATGGCCACAATATGGGTTGTAATGCTAACAAAAAGAATATGGTCTCCAAAAAACCTTAAGAATTAGCAAATGGGCTGTAAATTATTAGAAATAATGGCAGATGGGTTGTATGCTGTTTTCCATAGATTTGAGGCTTTCCTAAAAAAAGGTTGACGCACAAGCAGTAACTG
Source organism: Triticum aestivum (assembly GCF_018294505.1). Classification (NCBI taxonomy): domain Eukaryota; kingdom Viridiplantae; phylum Streptophyta; class Magnoliopsida; order Poales; family Poaceae; genus Triticum; species Triticum aestivum. The sequence goes on along the minus strand of NC_057809.1, from coordinate 230,891,403 downwards.
TTGGATGTCCATCGAACGGCCGTCGTGCTACTTCAATCTCTGCTCTTCCTGCTCCAGCCGCTCAAACAAGCGCCGGCGGGACTGCCTGCTCCCTCCTCCCCGCGGCCGGCTGTGCTGCCGCACAGGCCTCACCGCCCCACCGTACTCCCATCACTGGCCTAGCCATCCCTCTACTCACCCACACCTACTGTTATTCTACGGCAGACGAACCAGTAAACCCTCGTACAGTCGTACTCCCCTCCGCGTGGGAAACAACTACTGAGTCTTCCCTGCCTCCGTGCCGTTCCCTTTCTAGGCCTCACCGTCGTCCACCGCCCTGGTGCTCTCGGCGCGGCCTGGTCAACGTGGTCAACGACCGACATGCATCTAAAGTGGACTGTACGTGGAGAGGCCGACAGCTGGGTCCACGGCCGCACACAAGGAAATGCCTCCTTATTACGCGCAAAATAATGATTCCTCCACCTGACATCAGGGACCCACTGAAAGGGCCTCTGTATTTCACGAAAAAAAACGTTACCGCCGCTGACAGCTCGGACCCACCAACTATATCTTTGCACGCAAGGAAGTGTCTCCTTATTACGCACAAAAAAATGAATACTACCCCTGTTAGCTAGGACCCAGTATAGTGGCAGGCTGACTTGTGGGCCTACTAAGTTGATGGGGGCGGAGGGCTTTGTCAACTTAGTCAATATGCACGATTCTAGCTCCAGTGACCGTACGATGTCCATCCAACGGCCGTAGTGCTTCTTCAACCTCTGGTCTTCTTGCTCCAGCCGCCCAAACCAGCGCCGGTCGTGCCTCGTGCTCCTGCCTTCCATGGCCGGCTGCGATGCAGCGGAGGCCTCACCGGCCCCTACTACTCCCACCGCTGGCCAGGCCATCCCTCTACTTACCCACACCTCCTGTTATTCTGCGACGACGTCAGCCTCACACCGCAGCGAACCAGTGAACCCTCGTACTCCTCTACGCGTGGGCATCCACTGCCGTGTCTTCCCCGCTCCGTGTCGTCCCCTTCCTAGGCCTCGTCGTCGTCCACCGCCCTGGTGCTCTCGGCCCGGCGTGGTCAATGTGGTCAAGGAACGGCTTCCATCGGACATGGACTGTACGTGGAGAGGCTGACAGCTGGGTCCATGGCCGCAGCAAGGAAGTGCCTCCGTATTACGTGCAAAATAATTATTTCTCCACCTGACAGCGGGGACCCACCGGACGGGCCACCATATTTCGCGAAAAAAATGTTTGTCCCTGACTACTGGGACCCACCAGCTACATCTTCGCACGCAAGGAAGTGCGTCCGGGCAAAAAAAACAATTTGCCCCCTGACTGCTGGGACCCACCAGCTACATCTTCACAGGCAAGGAAGTGCCTGACAGTCGGGACCCACCTGGTCAAAGCGTACGTAGCGTTGTCATTCTGGTCGCGAACATGTACGTACATATATACTGGTGGATGTAGAGACGCGCACGTGTCGTAGTAGAGGCGCGTACGTGTCGTAGTAGAGGTGCGCACGTAGCATGTACACCTACGTACAGCGGCCAGGGTGCAAGAAAGAAAATACGTCCACGTATGTGTACATACGGGCGGGGTCTCGAACGCCTACTCGCGCATACGTACGGCCAGGGCTCGTGTACATGTCTGGGTCGGAACGGAGAAACAACGTCGTAGTCGTGTTCATGGGGAGGCAACGGAATGCCTCGTGTTCATGGGGAGACAACGGAATGTGTCGTGTTCATGGGGAGGCAACGGAATGCGTTGTGTTCATCGGGAGGCAACGGAACGCGTGGGAGCCAACCGGCTGGGTCGGAGCGGAATGCGTGGTCGTGTTCATCGGAAGGGCTTGGACGGAACAGGCGATGGAAACGAGGCCAGGCATACCGCACAATAGAGGAAAGGGACCTCCTACGTTCGGAACGGGGTCCTGTTGATCGGGAGGGGTCTGGCGTACCGCAAAATGGAGGAAACGGACCTCCTACGGTCGAAACGGGGGTCCTGTTGATTGGGAGGGGTGTGGCGTACTGCAAAACGGACGAAACGGACCTCCTACGGTCGAAACGGGGGTCCTGTTGATCAGGAGGGGTGTGGCGTACCGCAAAACGGACGAAACGGACTTGTGTTGGAGCGCTACGGTCGAAACGGGGGTCATGTTCATCGGGAGGGGTGTGGCGTACCGCAAAACGGGACTCCACGGGATACTGTTCATCTCCACCGTCGACCTCCTCCAGCCTCCACGGGCTACCATCGACCTCCTCCAGCCTCCACAGGCTCCTGTTCATCCAGCCTCCACCGCGCGCTACTCCACCGGCTACTGTTCAACCACCCCTCCATGGGCACCCCTCCATCATCTACTCTTAATCCAGCCCTCCACACCACGGGGTCCTGTTCAACCACCCCTCCATGGGCACCCCTCCACCGTCTACTGTTCATCCAGCCCTCCACCACACCACGGGGTCCTGTTCATCCAGAGGCAACGCCACCGCTCACTATTCATCCAACCCCCCTTCCCCCCGCAACGCTCACTGTTCATCCAATCGATCGGCTTCAGTTAGCAGCAATAGAGAAGGAATCGCTCGATCGAGTTCAGTTAACAGCCATCGATCGATCGCTAGGGTTCAGTAACGCGTAGCCTACAGTGCAATCGCTCGGGTTCAGTTAGAGCCCAACGTCTCACTCGGGTTCAGTTAGAGACAACGCCTCGCACACACGCGCGTACGTGTATGAGAGAAATGTGCATCGCTTGGCCCCCGACCTCCCACCGTAACCGGGAACTCCCCGAAATTTTCCTCCCCCTCGCTTCTACCACGGTTTTTTCCGTCATGGACGGCCCAAAGAATGTCATGCAGCTGCGTCTCCGGCCCGCCCAGGACGAAAAGCCCATTTTTTGTCATGTTTTTTGTCATAGAAGTAGGAGCCCACCACATCTATGATGATACCGGGTTTTGTCACAATTATCGTCATAGAAGTGTCATATGTATGACAGGAAAAAAATTCGTTCGGCCCAAAATGTCACGGATGTGTCTTTTTTTGTAGTGCTCGTGGTCGCCATTGATGAGGTCTGACTTGGCAGCCGAGGATCCCAAACCAGTGTCGCAGAACGTGTCCTCCAGAAATGACAAAAGGGGCTCCATGGAAATGAAGGATGCCAATTTGTTCATAATGAGCCGTTGGAGATTAGCGGCAGGGCCATCGATGAGATCGAAGGCTATCGAACCCGATGGGTTGGGGGTGAGCAACTTAACCTGTGACATAGCCCGTGTCAAGTCGTCATTGTCTACGACCTTGATGTGGTAGCCGGCGTCCGTGACATGCCAGAATACTCTAGCCCGCTGATTGAAATGCTACGTCCAGTCCGTCGTCAGGTTCCTCGGCGGCCACCTCACGTCGGGCGAAGAGGCTGCTGTAAAGATCTTTTGGGCCATTCGCTCATCGAACTCCCTGGGTACCATAGCCGGGCTTAGGATGCGATGCTCTGGAGCGGGGGTGGGGATGGGGATCTGTGGGAAAGGGGGCGTTTCATAGCCATCATCTAAGAAACTCAGGATGGCAAGGGTATATATATTGGTGGGTAACTTGCACGGGCAGACCGGCAGAGGTTGACGATGGAGGCGGCGCGGCGGTGGCGGCAACAACCTAGCTAGGTTTCGAGCGAGGGAGGGGTGGTGTGTATGTGTCTGAGTGGGGGATTTGAGGTGTGTGTTTGGAGGGGGTCCAAGGTGGTGTTTGAGTAAATGCCGCGAGTACAGAAAATTTTATTAGGAGGGAGTAAAATGGCGGGGCTACCAGAAATTTGGATCAAGGGACTTAAGCAGAGTGGGGCGGGAGTAACAAACATCACACACGGTTAAAACATAATAATCATGTGCTATCAAACATAAAAACAAAGCCAACCAGATATATTTGAGATTGCGAGGGATGCAGGAGGGAGTAAAATGCTGGAGCTACTGAAATTTAGATCTATTGATTGAAGCAGAGCGGGAGTAACAGACATCGCACATGGTCCACACGTACTTATCGTGTGCTATCAAACAGAAAAACCCTCTAGGTAGGTAGATATTTTCGTTATTGCGAGGGAGTAGATATTTTCGAGAGTGGGAAGGAAGCCTCGTGGATCCCAATCTACTGTGATGATGTGGGTGACAGGGGCAGGGGCGCGGCACACGGGTAGTCCTAGGGAACTGTGTCTGTTGCTTACCCGATCGTAGACGGTTGTTGCGTCCGACTCGTCTACTGCTTATAAATTTGGCGAAAAAATGCGGGAAGGGCCAGAACATGAACACACTTGCATGTGGACCAAATATATGTATGAAAAGAGTGTTTTGATGTTCAAATACCCAATGCACAACTTTAATGTAGCACCTGTCGCACAAAGCGCACATTATTCTTTCTAGCCCCCCTACACACACACACACACACACACACACACACACACACACACTTCGTGTTGGCAGGAGGGGAATACTAGCTATGAACGCATGCCCCCAAATAGGTAGGTCTGACATCTCACCCTATCGTAACACAAAACCGAAAGGAGTACATCATGGTCACCCGCCCTTTTGCTTCCGGTCAACTGTGGACCGTGTGCAGCCCCACAGATGTGTGCTTGTGGCGTGAGATTAAGGATGGCAATGGGTAGGGTATGGGGGTGGGTAGAGCAATACCATACCCATACCAGTGCAGTCAATGGATACAAAGTTCAACCCATCCACGTACACATGGGTATGAAACTTTACCCGTACCCATACCCAACAGGTACCATGATAGATCAAATAGTACACAAATTATTCATAATTTTACATTCACCGATAGCACATTTGACAAAAAAACATTTACCTCAAGTTGTCAATTCAATAAAAGATAGATGAGTACATCAGAATTATCTCAATTCAAATTGACAATTGGTGACAACTTTAACATAGGTTCACAAGTTCACGACACACTTCATGGCTAAGTTCAGTATAAATGGGTAGGGTATGGGTATATCACGGATACAAGGCTATACTCGTGCCCTACCCATTACTTAATGGGTAGGGCATGAGTACTACCCACGTGTATAAAATTGTGCCCATACCCTGCTCACGCGAGTATGGTATCCATGGGTACCCATACGTGAGATGGGTGAGACTGCATACGAACCACACATGCGGATGGCCCTATATATATACAAGTCGAATGCCCGTGCGTTGCCACGGAATAACGAGAAAATATACATTGAGGAAAAAAGATGTAATTCAAAAAAGTGTGTCAAACAACCAATAATGATTCTATCACATTTATTTTCTCCTTCATAGTACTTGTGTCTCCTTAACAACCCTATTCTTACAAGATAAAAATACAACTTTCAAAGTTTGGGGGTCTCACCTCACTATCACTTGGGCCCATTTTTAAATGGTTAACAAATAAATAAATAATCCTTAGTTATCATTAGAGATGATGGCTTATTGAATGTATGAATTACGAATGCAACGTTCTGACCTACTGTGAAAGATGATGCCGTATTAAACTAATTCATAATCAATGAAAGATGCACTTAGTGCAATAATCTTTTGAGTGGAAGTCTCTATACAAAATACAATTCAAATACAAATCGTAGTAGCCCATATTCATAGTGGAATAGAACATAGTATACAAATGGTACTTACATGAGAGGACGAAGAAATGAACAAAACACACTGCTTAAGCATCTTCCTAGAGGGGAAGCTCCGTCACAGAATTGAATATAATGTTGTAAAATCCTAAGTTCATACAAGAAACCAATCAGCTTAAGCTAAAGTCCCTTTAAAAGTGGTTGTGTGCTAGAAGATTAGACCTTGGAAATATATATATTTGGCTCTAATCCAATTGCATGACAATGAATGGCCAAATGGATAAATAATAATGAGGTTAACAATTAAAAGAAACGACTCGGTGGAGACTAGAGAGTTAATCCAAATTTTGCAGATTCTATTTTTGCAGATTTAGAACAAGTTGTCCTTTCCTTTCCTATTTGCGACTCATATAGACCTACTGCTGACATGACCTGGTTCAGTAGACACTATATGGAAACGGCAATGGGTGCCTAACATTGTAGTAAAATAGATACTCAAGATGTCAGCCTAGAGTTAGCTTTCATTATCATCTGATTTAACATTATTTTAACCCAGATTTGTTACAACAAAACAATCACGGAAAATTGTGGTCTACCGTATGCAAGAAATTACCAAGACATCATTATAAAATATGTACCCTTATTACACAAAATGTGTGCCACTAGTCAGAAGGAAATCATGGAGAAGAGAATTTGTGCACTAAATTTAACCCTCGTGTGAGATGAACTCATGTGGGAACTTTCCGGCTATCAAAACCCAAATCTGGCAAGGCAAAACTGATTATAGTTCAAACCAGTAGACTATATAATGACCAGACTTCTCTATTAACATAATATAACACCAAGAAAATTCAATATGTAGCGAAATTGAATCATAATGAAGTACTACTTCGTACAAAATGACAGATCAAATAATAGGAAATATAGCATTACTTCATTGAAACTATAAGACTACATCACCCTTATTACTCATATACTGAGAAAAAACATTCGGATGCAAATGGATGCCCCTTCCATAAATTGATAAATGTGAGATTTCCTCACCTTCAGATGTTCGAATTGCTTCCTCACCGTTATGTCTTCTGGCCACTGCATTAAAGTTGCATAGCTCAGATTTGAGAGTTTTGTCAAATATCATTAAGGGAGTCCTGGATTAGGGGGTGTTCGGATAGCCGAACTATACCTTCAGCCGGACTCCTGGACTATGAAGATACAAGATTGAAGACTACGTCCCGTGTCCGGAAGGGACTTTCCTTGGCGTGGAAGGCAAGCTTGGCGATACGGATATGAAGATCTCCTACCATTGTAACCGACTTTGTGTAACCCTAACCCTCTCCGGTGTCTATATAAACCAGAGGGTTTTAGTCCGTAGGACGACATAGACAACAATAATCATACCATGGGCTAGCTTCTAGGGTTTAGCCTCCTTGATCTCGTGGTAGATCTACTCTTGTACTACCCATATCATCAATATTAATCAAGCAGGACGTAGGGTTTTACCTCCATAGAGAGGGCCCGAACCTGGGTAATACTTCGTATCCCCTGCCTCCTGTTACCATCCGGCCTAGACGCACAGTTCGGGACCCCCTACCCGAGATCCGCCGGTTTTGACACCGACATTGGTGCTTTCATTGAGAGTTCCTCTGTGTCGTCGCCGTCAGGCTCGATGGCTCCTACGATCATCAATAGTGATATAGTCCAGGGTGAGACCTTCCTCCCCGGACAGATCTTCGTCTTCGGTGGCTTCGCACTGCGGGCCAGTTCACTTGGCCGTCTGGAGCAGATCGAAAGCTACGCCCCTGGCCGTCAGGTCAGATTTGGAAGTTTAAACTACACGGCTGATGTCCACGGGGACTTGATCTTCGACGGATTCGAGCCACTGCCGAGCGCGCCGCACTGTCCCGACGAGCATGATCTAGCTCTGCCGCCGAACAGTGCCCAGGAGGCCGCACCCGCACCAGCTTCGACTCTTAATTCGGAGCCAACTGCGCCGATCGAGGATGGGCAGTTGGACGCCACCTCGGGGGCTGTGACCCCAACGGCGATTGAGCCGAACACCATCCCCGTACTTTGCGAGACTCATGACTCCAAGGAGCCGGACTCCTCTCCGGACTCCGAACCCTCCGCGCCCCTGCCGATCGAATCTGATTGGGCGCCTATCATGGAGTTCACTGCCGCGGACATCTTTCAGCACTCGCCTTTCGGCGATATCCTGAAGTCACTGAAGTCTCTCTTTTTATCAGGAGAGCCCTGGCCGGACTACGTTCAGCAAGGTTGGGGTACGGACGATGAAGAAATTCAAAGCCCACCCACCACCCACTTTGTAGCCACCATCGACGATTCAACCGACATGCTCGACCTCGACTCCGAAGACATCGACGGTATGGACGCCGATGAAGGAGACGATGAAGAACCAGCGCCTATTGGGCCCTGGAACGCCACCTCGTCATATGACGTATACATGGTGGACGCACCAAAGGATGATGGCGAGGAGCGGAAGGACGCACCGAAGGCTTGTTCCCTCGAAAAGCAGTCAAAGCGGCGACACAAGCGCCGCCCCAAATCCTGCCTCGACAGAGATAGCGATCACACAGACCCAGCGCTGGAGAAAGCCGAACCGCTGCCGGACAACGGCAATCCAGATAATCAAACCGAACAAACAAATCCTATCAAGGATAATGGTACAGACGACATAACGCCGGACAGGCACCCGGAGCAGCAGTCTGCCCGTAAAAGGCTTGTTGCCACCGCGAGGAGTCTAAAAAAGCAGAAGCAAAGGCTCAAGGCCATGCAAGACACACTCCAAATCAGATGGAGTAAAATACTCGACACAGCAGCAAGGTACGGTGACAATCGCACCTACAAGAGCTACCCAAAGCGGAAGCTGCTACCCGAATTCGATGAGGAGGCCTCAGACCCCCCCTCCCACAACCAGATATCAAAGCAGCCACCTGGTCGGATAGACGACCCCTCTACCAACACAGAGTGGCAAACAACGCCGCTCACCATACAACACGCAACCAATGCAAGGGCTCGCACCCAAAGGACGGTGCAACAAGATCCATCTATGGACCATGCAAGCGCGCCGCAGCATACAATGCAATACAACAAACATCTAAACAACGCGGTACACCCAGCTATAGGGGTGCCGCACACCCCCTATGTTTCACCGATGAGGTGCTGGACCACGAATTTCCAGAGGGATTCAAGCCCGTAAACATAGAGGCATACGATGGAACAACAGACCCTGGGGTCTCGATTGAGGACTACATCCTTCATATCCATATGGCTCGAGGAGATAATCTCCACGCCATCAAGTACCTACCCCTCAAGCTCAAAGGGCCAGCTCGTCACTGGCTCAAAGGCCTAGCCGAAGGCTCCATTGGAAGTTGGGAAGAGCTCGAAGACGCCTTTCGGGCAAATTTTCAAGGGACTTATGTCCGACCTCCGGATGCGGACGATTTGAGTCACATAACTCAACAGCCCAGAGAGTCTGCCCGAAAGCTTTGGAACAGGTTTCTTACTAAAAAGAACTAGATTATCGACTGTCCGGACGCTGAAGCCTTAGCAGCTTTCAAGCATAGCGTCCGTGACGAATGGCTCTCCAGACAACTCGGCCAAAATAAGCCGAGAACGATGGCCGCATTAACAAACCTCATGACCCGCTTTTGCGCGGGAGAGGACAGCTGGCTAGCCAGATGCAGCACCAGCGACCCTAGTACATCTGATGTTAGAGATGGAAATGGGAAATCATGGCGCAACAGCAATAACAAACGCCGGAATAAAGAAGACAGCACGAAGGGCACGGCAGTAAATACCGGATTCAAAAGCTCTCGGCCAGGTCAAAAGCCGCCCCCTAAAGGCTCTAGGGATGAATTGTCCAGCCTCAACAAAATTCTGGACCAAGTATGTTAGATTCATAGTACCCCTGGTAAACCTGCTAATCATACCCATAGAGAATGTTAGGTCTTCAAGCAGTCCGGCAAGCTCAACGCCGTACACAAGGGGGAGGATACACCAAGTGAAGACGAGGATGAGCCCCCCAAACAAGACATGAAGGAACAAAAGCAATTTCCACCAGAAGTAAAAATAGTAAACGTGTTACACGTAATCAAGGAAAAAAACAATGCGGCACTCCCAGGAAAGTATACCCAAGTGCCTATCACCATGAAGTCCTGCCACTGGTCATCTCAACCGATCACTTTCGACCATCGCGATTACTCAGCAAGTATCCGACACGCAGGATGGGCTGCCCTGGTATTAGACCCAGTAATTGGCGGATACCACTTCACAAGGGTCTTGATGGACGGCGGCAGTAGCCTAAACCTAATATATCAGGATACAATCCGCGGGATGGGGTTAGACCCAACACAAATTCGCCATAGCAATACTACCTTTAAAGGAGTAACACCAGGCCCAGGGGCTCATTGTACGGGCTCCCTCATACTACAAGTTACATTCGGCTCCCCCGATAACTTCCGCCGCGAGCATTTAACTTTCCACATCACTACGTTTCAAAGTGGCTATCAAGAACTGCTCGGACGCAAAGCTTTCGCTCGCTTTAATGCAATACCACACTACACCTCCCTCACACTCAAGACGCCCGGTCCACGTGGCATCATTACAGTGCACGGAAATATCAAGCGATCTCTGCGCGTCGAAGAGAGTGAGGCTGCCTTGGCCGCCGCACACTAAAGGCGCCCGGACAAACGAAAGCATCCAATAGGTCGTCAAGACCTCAGATACGACTAATCAAGTCCGGCGCTGCTATTTATACGGAAATAAGTGGTCACACCCCTATTTGTCAATACAAGGGGCTCAACGCGCGCAGACAAGTGGCAATTTCTTATCATCTTGAATTATACATGGTTTCTTTAAAAACTATCCTTTTGCACGACAACTTTTTCACTTAACTTCCTCTCTTTTACAGACGATCATCGTGCTACACCCGTCCAGGATATGGCACAACGGAGACACAGGCGCAGACGTGCAGCAGGGACCCGCTCCAAGGATTCTTTTTAGATTAAGACCCTGCGTAAACCTTTTTTACTGTCTCTTGTTGATACATATCCACCATTGAGAAGGATGCTGACGTCTTGGCATGTGGCCACGCCAGAACAATGCACGTACCTGGACACACGGGGCTTCTTACAAAGGCCACTATTTAGGCCCAGTTTATACAACAAAGACCGAATACCTTAGGGAGTGTTCGGCGTCGCGAGTTTGGCCCTATATGCATCAGCTCCGAATCATTGTCTTTGGTCAAATGTTGGGTTTGCCCGGCTCCTGTGTTTTGGTGCCTTACGTTCCGCCTCGCCGGCTAAGGTAGCACCAGGAGAACTACTGCGATTGTGCCCTGGTTCATCCAGACGAGCACCTCAGTAGAGAAAGCCGAAAACTGACTGTCATGACATAGCATGAGACTGGTCAACCACTCGATGACATGTGGGAATGTTAGAATTCCTCCGCCTTAACGAAGGATCGTTTCCCGGCCAGGCATGTACGCACCCCGAGATCGGGAGAGTGCAGAGCCACCAGGGGCTATCTAGTAGCCCCACTGTCAAACTCCTATGGCTAAGTGAAAGTGCTAAAGCATTATAGTCCGGTTGCCTCGCTCGCTCCGCTATCACCTCCTTAATAGGACCAAGACATTGGGTTAAGTGTGAATGCGTGTTTTTGCGAGCACCTCCGCATTATATGCGTGAGGGTTGAAGCCAATGGCTGCAATCTTTCAGGTTATACACATGTATACATAAACGGCCGCCCAGGAGGCATCATATTACTTTCAGGCAAAAGTATTAAAATAGCCTTATAAAAATTTATAAAAGCATTTCGCTTACAATGAGATTACATATCACTCAAACATAATATTTTTTGAGCACTGGGTCTCTATCAAACGGGCACCCTCAAGAACTTCTTCAAAGTAGTGCTCAGCAGCCTTTCGACCTATAGCCGAATCCCGCGTTGCAACATTGGTAGCGTCCATCTCCTCCCAATATGCCTTAACACGGGCAAAAGCCATCCGTGCACCCTCTATGCACGCCTACCTCCTCATCGCATTAATGCGCGGCACCACGTCAAGGACTTGCTGCACCAAGCTGAAATAGCTGTTCGGTTTTGACCTTCCCGGCCATAGCTGATCCACAACAGACCTCATAGAGAGTCCGGACAACCTATTTAGTTCGGCCCATTCAGCTAATTGGTCAGTCAATGAAAGTGGACGCTCGGGAGAATGAAATTGTCTCCAAAACAGATGGTCTACTCCACGGTCCGTCTCACCCTGGAAGTACTTGGCCGCATCGGCAGCGCTCGCCGCCTAATCCATATACACATCCTCCGAACTCCACAACCGATCCAGAGGGGCATACCGTGGATCTCCGAATATCCTCCGCGACATAAAGGATTTCCCAGCTACAATATCCCCGGCTTCCCGCAGCTCCTCCTTCTTTGCCCTCATAGCAGAGCGGAGATCCTTCTTCGTCGCAGCAGCCTTCTCAAGGTCCAATGCCTTCGCTTGGTTTTCCTTTTCAAGAACCCGGCAACGGTCGGCAGCAGCTTTTAATTCTATAGCCATCTTGGCCATCTTGTCTCGGGTCTCGCCATGCGCGGCCTTCTCGGCTTGCAACTCTTCGGCCGCCTTCACAGCAGCCGCATTACTCAACCTCGCTTGTTCCTTGGCTCGGGCAAGTTCTGCCCGCAAGGCTTCAACAGTGGCAGCTCCATCTGCAGTTATAACATATTAAAGATACTGGCATCATGTTGCTCTTCCTATGTGGCATTTACCAGATATTGACACTTACCATGTGCCTCGTCAAGCCTTTTGTTAACAAGCTCGATGTCGGCGTCTGCCGCATCCAACTGCCGTTCTAAATGGGCAAACTCGCTAGTCCGGCTAGCCACCGGAGCTTCCATCACCTGCACATAGAGGCAGTATGGTTATTTCCTGGGAATATGATCCTCTGTTCGTCGTCGTTTCCAACGACAACCAGAGTCTCAGGGGCTACTATCTACACAGGGCACACCTAGCATGTGCAGGATTATCATACATTCTTTTACATACCTCAAAGCCTGTCAGTAGACTCATAAAAGCTTCATGCAATCCGCTTTCGGCGGACAATATTCTCTCCATCACCGTATTCATCATCACACGGTGTTCATCTGAGATGGCCGCTCGCCCCACCAACTCCCTCAGAACATCCAATCGCACACTAGACGGTGCCGGACTCTTTTGTCTGCTCTCTTCGGGAGCCGGACACTGGGAGCTTCGGGGGTCAATGGGATTATCTTCTGGCCTCACCGGACTCTGAGAGGCCCTCCGCGATGACACTTCAGGGTCGCCCGCTTTTGGAGCGGAGGAATCCGGAGGAGGCGTTTCGCTCTCCATCATCTCCGGAAGAAGATCCCCCGAAGATGAGCTCATTTGAGAGGGGCTAAGGCCTAAACTGCAAAAATATATGCGATGGTTATTTTCTCAGAAGAAAAAGATGGCATATCTGTACTATTAAAAGTATTTCGGGTCACTTACGACTCGTGGGAGAATTGATCCCCCCGCGGACTTTGTGCGGCAACAGCTCCCCCCAAGGTAGGACCCTCTGTGGGAGACTTCTTCTCCCGTTTGGAAGCTTCGGCTTCCGAATCTCCAGGCGCAGTCCTTTTCCTCTTCTGGTCGCCTTCCCTCATGGAGATGCTCGCTCCCTCGGCTAGAATGGGCAGCGTTGGGGGCCCGTGTCCGCCCGCATTATCCTCCACAGTATCTTCCTTCAAGGGCTCCGGGCAAGGTACGGTCTGGACCATCTTTTCCAATACCGGATTTTCCAAACCCTCAGGGAGGGGGGCCGAACACCGAATCAACTTCGCCTTTGTTAGCCAGTCCTGGTCAAAAAGCAAACTCTCAGAAATAACTTCGTAACAAAGTAGAGATAGTATGTTCGGCCGGAAGATGCCTTACCTGTTCGGCGGAGCGGTTACTACTCAGGCCCATGTCCTCGGTGATTTCCGGACACTCTACCTGAGGTCCGAAGAATGACTTGTACATCTCCTCGTGCGTCAGGCCGAGAAAATTTTGAACGGCACACGGCCCCTTGGGATTGAACTCCCACAGGCGAAGAGGCCGGCGTTTGCAAGGCTGGACTTGACGGACCAGCATAACCTGTATTACCGCAACCAAACTGAAATCTCCATTGAAGAGATCTCGAATGCGGCCTTGCATTATAGGCACGTCCTTGACTGGACCCCAGCTCAGACCTCTGCTGATCCATGACATCAGCTATGGTGGAGGACCCGAGCGGAAAGTAGGGGGGCCGCCCACTTTGCACTTCTAGGAGCCGTGATGTAGAACCACTCCTGTTGCCACAATTCAGACACCTCTGGGATGGAACCTTTGGGCCACGGAGTTCCCGTCATCTTGTGTATTGAGGCATCTCCACACGCTGCATATTGCCCCTCGACCATCTTCGGCTTCACTTCAAAGGTCTTGAGCCATAGGCCAAAGTGAGGGGTAACCCAGAGGAAGGCCTCGCACACGACAATATATGTCGTGATATGAAGAAAGGAGTCCGGAGCTAGATCATGAAAATCTAACCCGTAGTAAAACATCAAACCCCTGACGAAAGGATCCAGGGTAAGGCCTAGACCTCGGAGGAAGTGGGAAACGAACACGACGTTCTCGTTGGGTTCGGGGGTGGGGACGGCCTGCCCTCGGGGAGGCAGCCGATGCAAAATCTCGGCGGTCAGATATCTGGCCTCCCTCAACTTCTTGATGTCTTCTTCCATGACAGAGGAAGGCATCCATCGGCCTTGAAGGCTAGATCCGGACATGACTGGAGGTTCGGAGCACCTGACCTGAACTTCGGGCGTTTGAGCTTGGGGTGGGGGAAGGATTCGATTGAGCACGGGAGGGAAAAATAAAAGCCTTGTCCCCTTTATAAAGAGGGTGAATATCAAGCGTCCTCTCCATGTCCGTTTGGACTTGCCTATAATCTAGGAGTCCTAGAAGCGGTTGGGTTACCCACACCCGTATTGATGAGAATCCCGGGATAAGGGGAGTCGATCTGTGCTTCAACAAGACATGCCAAGGAAACCGCCTCCCATGACACGCTGAGGTGGGATAATAAAATGACTCGGATAAAGGCTTGGTCGTGGTGTCTCACGCTATGGAATACGTCAGCAGATTAGGTTGGTGTAAATATTATTCTCTCTATGGCAATATGTGGAAACTTATTTTGTAGAGCCGGACACTATCTTTGTGTTCAAAATCTTCTATGAAGTACTTGGAGGAGGAACCCGCCTTGCAATGCCGAAGACAATCTGCACGCCGGACTCGTAGTCATTGAAGCCTGGTTCAGGGGCTACTGAGGGAGTCCTGGATTAGGGGGTGTTCGGATAGCCGGACTATACCTTCATCCGGACTCCTGGACTATGAAGATACAAGATTGAAGACTCCGTCCCGTGTCCGGAAGGGACTTTCCTTGGCGTGGAAGGCAAGCTTGGCGATACAGATATGAAGATCTCCTACCATTGTAACCGACTTTGTGTAACCCTAACCCTCTCCAATGTCTATATAAACCGGAGGGTTTTAGTCCATAGGACGACATAGACAACAATAATCATACCATAGGCTAGCTTCTAGGGTTTAGCCTCCTCGATCTCGTGGTAAATCAACTCTTGTACTACCCATATCATCAATATTAATCAAGCAGGACGTAGGGTTTTACCTCCATCGAGAGGGCACGAACCTGGGTAAAACTTCGTGTCCCCTACCTCCTGTTACCATCCGGCCTAGACGCACAGTTCGGGACCCCCTACCCGAGATCCGCCGGTTTTGACACCGACAATCATATTCGTATGGTCCTCTAGTACAGTAGCTTCCCTTTGTTGTCCTTAGATTCCTTATTCCCAACATAGAGTTCAGTGTATCATCAGAAAATTCAGCTACAACAGTATACAACATACATGTGTATAAGGCATCATACAGATTGTGACTAAAGGATTCATATTGTATACTTATAATTAGCTAAAGATTATTTACCTATAGGAGAAAATAAAGTAATATAAGAAGCACATTTTCTTTACTAATTTGCAAATTTTCATAAAAGAAAGAGAAAAAGATTAATAAACAAGTCAGCCCCAGTCTGTCACGCACATCGGTCTCAAAGTCCACTCCTTGGCCTCGGAAACAAAGGTTTTCACATCCCACTATGAGGTTGCCTATTCCAGAAGATGCTCGATATACTTGCCTCCATGTAATGTCAAAACAATGGGAAAACGATCAAACTTTGTCCATACAAACTTAGGAACTGTTTTGGTTCTAAAACAAAAATACAAGGAAGAAATAAAGAAATTGTTTATGTCCTACTATTTAAAAAGGAGCAACTTCCTCCTAGTTTTTCCGGTGCATGTGATCTTAATGATGTCATTTAGCGAGCAACTATGTGGAGTTTTCTGAACAAGTCTATTGTTTTCATCAAGCAACTAGGTAGTAGTATTGCAGAAAAACACACACGGGAAAGGTGACCCAACGCACCCCCCCCCCTTACCCCTCCCCGTTTTGCGGGTACCTGTGATTCTGACGAGATGTGATTAGCAGGCAACTATATGTAGTTTTTTGAAAAACTCCATTCTTTTCCTTGGGCAACTAGGCAGTAGAAGAGGACAACACACATATACACACACACATAGTCATGTGCCTCATATATCCAGCTAGGAAACTTGACCCGTTCCACCCCCTCCCCTCTACGGCCGCACCAATGAACCCCACCTAAAATCTTGACTCCGCCTCTATGACACAAACTTTATTGCAGGCACCTAAAATCTTTAGATATTTATCAAATAATGGTCCCAGTATGTTTATGTTCAGGAGGATTGGGCAACTGGATACATGGTTTTAGGCAAACTATATGATTGATTGTGGGCAACTGGATACATGGTTCCAGGTAACTATATGGTTGATTGTAGGCAACTATGACACCTGAAAAAGGGATAAAGAACATACATATGCTCATTTTTGGAGGGTTCACAGATAAATTTAATCCCCTAAAAACACTTCATGGTTTTAGTTATGTCCTCATGACCAACTGCACCCTACTCCTCCTCTATGATCTTTGGACAAATATTTACGATCATACCAATCGATCCCATCCTGAGGAGATAAACTCTTGGCGCATCTCTATGACACAAACTTGAATGATATCTATATAACTTTTGCATATTAGCGAAATTATGCTCTTGGTAATATTTCTTTTCAATAGGATTGGGCAACTGAATACATAATTTTAGACAACTGTATGGTTGATTGTGGGAAACTGGATACACGGTTTTAGACAACTGTATGGTTGATTGTGGGCAACTGGATACATGGTTTGAGACAACTCTATGAATGATTGTGCGCAACTGGATACATGGTTTTAGGCAACAATATGGTTGATTGTAGGCAACTATGACACCTAAAAAAGGGATAAATAATATACACATGTTCATTTTTGGAGGGGGCACAAATAAACTTAATCCCCTAATAACACTTCATGGTTTAAGTTATGTCCC